>NC_035447.2:154675583-154904808 GCF_002127325.2 Helianthus annuus
TAGGATCCTCAAAACAAGATAAGCAAGGATCCTCCTTCAAAAACAACAAGTTCAAATCCTACCATAGAAACGAGAACAAGAATGTGCATGCTGTCGACCAAGAAGAGGATGATGAAGAATATCCTCCAATCTCAGAATATTGTTTTTCCGTTGATAATCATGAACTAATCCTTGCAATGCAGAATCTAGGTGAAAAGGCTAGGTGGCCCAGGAAGAATGATAAACCATCCGGGACTAAAGACAAGTCCAAATGGTGTGCATACCATGAGGATTTCGGCCATCTGACTGAAGATTGCATAGCCTTAAGAAAGGAAATTGGATACCTGCTAAGCAAGGGCATCTAAAAGAATTGCTGGGGAGAAAAAAGCAAAGGACCCAGGATCCTGAAAGGATCCCCGAAAAAGCCCCAGCACCTCCGGCAAATGCACAAGTGATCAACTTTATATCAGGAGGATCAGACATTTGTGGAACATCCTTCTCAGCGGCCAAAAGACATGCAAAAGAATCAAAAATGGATAATGGAGAAAGGCCTATTAGAACCTCAAGCGTCTCAGAAGGGAAGATGATAACATTTGATGAGGATGATCGCGTTAATGTTCAGGATCCTCACCATGATAGCTTAGTTATCACTCTCTTTATCTCTAACCATTTTGTCCGCAGGATCCTTATCGATGGAGGAAGCTCAGTGAACATTATCCAGCTTGATGTACTGAAGAAAATGGGTATCCCAGAATCAGACATCACACCAAGATCCTCCGTGCTTGTAGGATTTAGTGGAGAAACGAAGAAAACTCTGGGGGACATCAAACTCCCAATCTATGTGGAAGGATTACATAATTATCAGAAATTTTGTGTTATTGACTGTTTATCTTGCTGCAATGTTATCCTTGGCAGGCCTTGGATACATGATATGAAAGCAGTCCCATCCACCTACCATCAATGTGTGAAGCTCCCTAGCCCATGGGGATAATCAAGATCGAAAGTGATCAGCAAGAAGCTAAAGATTGTTATACATCATCCATGAAGCCAACATCGAAACCAAGGAGCAATAGCAATTACAGTATCCTCCAAGGAACGTCTTGGAGGCAAGGGAGCAGGATGTGGACGAAATCCTTCTGGATCCTAGTGATCCTGAGTCAAAGATCTATATCGGATCAGGGATCCTTGGCAAGATGAAAGAAGACATGATATCCTTCCTCAAAAGAAGAAAATCTACCTTTGCTTGGAAACATGAAGATATGACAGGTATATCTAAGGATATTATTACTCACAAACTTGGCATTGACAGGTCTATCAAACCAGTCCATCAAAAAAGGAGGAAGTTTGCACCAGAAAGGAATGCCATTATCCAAGAAGAAGTAGAGAGGCTACTTCGAGCAGGTATGATCAGAGAGGTAAAGTATCCAAAATGGTTAGCCAATGTGGTTGTTGTCCAAAAGAAAAACGGAAAGTGGAGGGTATGTGTCGATTTCACTGATTTGAATAAGGCATGTCCCAAGGATCCTTTCCCATTACCCCACATTGACTCTATGGTGGATGCAACAGCGGGGCATGAACTGTTAACCTTTATGGATGCATCATCTGGATTCCAACAAATCCAGATGGAACCATCTGACCAAGAGGATACAGCCTTTATGACCCCAACCGGTTTATATTGTTATATTGCCATGCCTTTTGGACTAAGAAATGCAGGTGCAACATATCAAAGGCTGGTAAATATGATGTTCAAGGATCAAATTGGAAAAACTATGGAGGTGTACATAGATGATATGGTGGTCAAGTCAAAGAAAGCTGAGGATCACCTAAGGGACTTGGAAGAAGCATTCGATATCCTTGATAGTTACAACATGAAACTTAATCCTTCAAAATGCCATTTTGGTGTTAAGGCAGGAAAGTTCTTAGGATACATGGTAACCCAGAGAGGCATCGAAGCAAGCCCGGAACAAATCAAAGCATTAATAAATATCAAATCTCCTGCCAATGCCAAGGATGTTCAAAGACTCACGGGCAGGATAGCAGCTTTGAACAGGTTCATATCGAAATCCTCAGAGAAATGCAGAGAATTTTACGATATCCTAAGGAAGAATAAGAAGTTCGAATGGACTGAGAAGCATGAGAATGCTTTACAAGCCCTAAAAGAATATATGTCCTCTGCACCAGCATTAGCAAAACCGGAAAAAGGAGATGTGTTATCCTTATATCTGGCGGTATCCTCAACCGCTGTAAGTGCTGTCCTTGTTAAGGATCACGAAGGTACACAATATCCTATCTACTATGTAAGTAAAAGTCTACTTGATGCCGAATCCAGGTACTCACACCTCGAAAAACTTATCCTTGCATTAATCATGGCATCCACTAAGTTAAGGCATTATTTTGAAACCCATACTATTGTTGTTAAAACTAATTTTCCAATTAAGAATGTCCTCAGGAAACCGGATATGTCAGGGAGAATGGCTAAGTGGGCAGTGAAGCTTAGTGCCCATGATATAAGATACGAACCAAGAACAGCCATTAAATCTCAAGCACTAGCTGACTTTGTGGCTGATTTCAGTAGTGATCTACAAAAGGAAGCAGAATTGGAGGTCCAGCAGCTGGATGAGACCAAGGATCCTTGGATCCTACACACTGACGGATCCTCAAACATCAAAGGCACAGGGCTAGGGATCCTACTAAAATCGCCACAGGGGGACATAATACCCCACTCCATAGCCTGTGAGTTCCAAGCAACTAACAATGAGGCTGAGTATGAAGCCCTAATTGCTGGCTTACAAATCGCTAAGGATATGGGGGTAAAGTATCTTAACGTATATGTAGATTCATTATTGATCACTAATCACTTTAATGGATCCTACGCTGTTAAAGGCGAGAAGCTAACCAAATATTTAGAGATAGTCAAAGAATTGGCACTCTCTTTTGTCTCTTTCAGCTTGACACAGGTACCAAGAGAGGAGAACACAGAAGCTGATGCATTGGCCAACCTAGGATCATCCTTGAAGATTCCAGAAGATATAAGTATCCCTATCATCCATATCCTGGCTCCTGCCATTGAAAAACAGGTGGCCATGGAAATAGAAGAGGATACTGCAATGATCCCTAGTGAAGAAGCCCAATCTCATTCAGGATCATGGATCTCACCGATCATGGGATACTTGCAACATGGGGAGATCCCGATGGGAGAAAATCCTAGAACTTTCAGGATTAAGGTATCTCAATTCACAATTCTGAATAATGTATTATATAAGCGATCTCTTGCAGGACCATATTTGAGATGTATCGAGGATCCTGAAATTGAAGAGGTGTTGAAGGATTTCCATGAAGGAGATTGTGGAAACCATACTGGGGGCAGAGCTTTGTTCTCAAGGATCCTTAGAACAGGATACTACTGGCCAACCATGAGAAGGGATGCTGTACAATATGCTAAAAAGTGTGATCCTTGCCAAAGACATAGCAATATCCTCCATCAACCAGCTGAATTCTTACACCCAATACCATCCTCTTGGCCGTTCATGAGATGGGGAATGGATATAGTTGGCAAGCTTCCTAGAGCACCTGGTGGAAAAGTATTTATGCTTGCCATGACTGACTATTTTTCCAAGTGGATAGAAGCTGAAGCCTTTGCTCAAGTCAGAGAGAAGGAAGTTATATCCTTTATCAAAAGAAACATTATAACCAGATTTGGCATTCCCTCTGAAATTATATGTGATAATGGTTCTCAATTCATTGGAAGGAGAACCACTAACTTTTGTGACAGTTGGGGAATCAAGATGATAACATCAACACCAGTTCATCCACAAGCCAACGGTCAAGCAGAATCATCCAATAAGATCATCATCAACAATCTGAAGAAAAAGCTAGGATCCAAGAAAGGGAAATGGGCAGAAGAATTGCCTTATGTGCTATGGGCTGATAGGACAACTCCCAAAAACGCCACTGGTCAAACATCTTTCTCTTTAGTATTTGGGGCAGAAGCAGTGATCCCAACAGAAATGGTGATCCCAACTGCTAGAACAAGTGCTCGTGATCCTGAAGAAAATGCTGCAATTCTAGCTCAGGATTTGGATACTATTGAGGAAATCAGGGATCTAGCCAGAATAAGGATGGCAAGCTACCAACAAAGAATGGCTGGTGCCTACAACAAAAATGTCAGGATAAGGAAGTTCCAAGTTGGAGATATGGTATTAAGAAAAGCATTTCAAAATACTATTAATCCTGCTGACGGGAAGCTAGCACCAAAATGGGAAGGTCCCTACTTAATTGAAGCCGAAGCAGGAAAGGGGGCATACAGGCTGCTAACCATGGAAGGGAACTTGTTGCCAAGAGCATGGAATGCTGTTCACTTAAAGAAATATTTCATGTGAACATGATCCTTCATGCGTGTGATCCTTACATTGGTTTATCCTTGAAGGATCCCGGTGCCATCGATGATCCTCATTCTGGTAATATGCTTATCCTAGAAACTATTATATTTTCCTATTTTTTACCTAAGGATAAGGATCACGTATCCTTTATCCTCTTCTCACGAACCGTTTGAGTTATGATAGTCCAGGTATCCTCCGCATCTCGTCAAGATCCTCGAAAGCACCACAAGTCTTTGGGTCCAACCCCAGTTATCCTTGGGGTTATCCCCAGTTTTCGCCAGTAGCGCACGATGATCCTGGTATAGTTCACGTCTTTGGGACCAGTACCCATTTCCGGGGCTGACAACCTCATCGTACTGGCTATACTTAGGATCCTACGTATAATGGTGGACGCACCATACATCCGTTCCTAAGGTTTCTAACGTTTTCACGTTAGCTAAGGTTTTGACATTTTCATGTCACTAAGTTTGGATAGTTGCCAGAAAGGGCCATACTCCAGTTTACATACGATCCTTTGGGCTTGTCCCCAGTTATTCTATGGGCTTGTCCCCAGTGATCCTCCGGGATCATCCCCAGTTATCCTTTGGGCTTGTCCCCAGTGATCCTCTGGGATCATTCTCAGTTATCCTTTGGGCTTGTCCCCAGTTACTAACTTATCCTTTATATTGGCTTAGTCCCAAGTTGTATTCCATTTTTTCAGGTTTTCGAAGTTAAACAATTAAGGATCCTTAATCCTTATTATCCATTAAAGTTTTACCTATGGTGATTCCGATTAAAGGTTAGGATCCTAACTTGGATCCTCAGGTATGATCCTTAACTATTTTCAATTTCATTATTCATTATCCTAACCAACCCTGATACTTTGACAACCGAACCTATGATCCTTGAACTAAAATACTTTGAATAATTTCAATATGAGGATATTTGATCTAGGATCATATCCTAAGTTTATTAAACACCTTTTCAACTCTCGTTATTATAACAAATATAGCAATTGAGAAATAAGAGGATTATTGAAGGATAACAACACAAGATAAGCCAGAAAAGTTAAGTTATATTATTAAACAAAAGGATCATTAACCCTTTCAAAAGATTGTCAAAATTGCCAACCCACATTTCTACCAGTAAAACGTGGCCCGTCCACATGGGTTGGCAAAGGGTGTCCATCGTCTATGCGGTCTTAGCATCTTTGCAGGAAAATAAAAGCGGCAGGATCACAAAGGCTTCATCCCCCAAACAGAGGATCCCTCCACCTTTTGTAATCCTACCTATTGTCTAAAAGGATCCAGGATCCTTAACCCTAAGAAACTATTGTTTAAGTTACAGACCGTAATTGTTTCAAACCATGAACCACTACCACAAATCACCACCAAACCTAAAAAATTGGGCTCCGGCCTAGTCAACAATATCCATCATCGCCCAATCATGCAGCTTACTTCTTCGCTGCTCCATCACCAGCTTCTCCACCCTGATCCTTATCAGCATCACCTCCCTCCAGCCTTGGGATATCCTCAGCATCCTCCTCATCATCCAGGTCCGCCAGCCTTGTCTTCCAGCCTTCAACGTCCCATGAGCTTCTGTCAAAGGTGGGATCCTGAGCCTCCTCAGCCATTTGAAGTTGGATCTTGTACATAGCAATCGCCGCCGAGACCTTAGCATCTTGGATGATCTCCTGCTTCTCATTATCCATGTCAATCAGCCTTTGAGCAGCGTCATCTTTGGTAGCTTGGAGTTCCTTCTCAAGATCCGCTATCGTAAGATCCTTTAATACACCCATTTGCTGAAGGTCGGCAATCTGGCTCTCCTGATTTTCAACATGGCCAAGATAAGTTTCAATCTCAGCAAGTTTCTGCAACAAAAGAATAAAGACAAGCTCAGAATCAGATAAGATACTAGAGACAGATAACCAACAGGGGCAGTGATCCTTACCTCGTTCACGTAGTCAAGAAATTGCTGACGAAGGAGAGGGAATCCTTGGAGCTCATCAGAGGCTTTCCTCTTTTTTCCCTTGCCCCGAATGGACGCTTTAGGAGCTGAGACTGAAGGGCTGGCAGCGGGAGCTTTCTTCTTCGAGGACGTGACATTGGCAAGATCACTGATCCCAAACTTGGAGGCAGATTTAACAGACCTGGCAGATTTTCCGGCACCTACACAATTCAAAAACAAGATAAGTTCCCTTGATAAATTAAATACTTTCACATAAAACTTATTTTTTATGAGGACACTTACTTGACATTGTGGCAGACGCAGAGGATATCTCTTGAGAATCTTGGATAATAATCTGGAAGCTTCGAACTTCAGGATCAAGCTTCTTGAAAGCTAACACTCTCTCTTTGGCAGCAGGGGTCAACTTTAAGTGAGCAACGGAGATAGCTGCATAAAAAGACAAAAAAGAAAAGACATCAGTGATCCTCATCATATGAGACAGAACTGATAGTGATCCTTCGAGGATCCTCTATCCTACCATGAGTGGCCCATTCCTTGGGCAGATCCTTCCCATCCGGGATGGAATCCCTCTTAACAAAGAAAAATCGACGTTTCCAGTTGGTATCATTCTTGGTCACTTTGAAAATAGGGTGATCCTCCCCAGCTTTCCGTTTCAGCAGATACCGGTGGGAACCAAACGTAGTAAGATCATAGAGCTCGGCCAGCTCTGCCATCCCCAGATCAATCCCTTCTTGCTCGATGATCCTCTCGAAGGTATAGAGAACCCTCCAGATCATCGGCATAGCTTGGATATATGAGATGCCGGTAAGAGAAAAGAAAGATTGGGTAAACATCGGAAAAGGATATGAATACCCAATGAGGAAGGGAGTAGCAGGAAAAGCCACCCAGACATCTGAGACAAGATCGCTCAAAGCAGTAGGATCAAAGGGTTTGAAAACAACATTCGCTGGGAAACAATGGCGAATCTTGTCTATGTGGACATCAGTAAAGCAGCATCTCTCCACGGGAGAATCCTTGATAATTCCCTGGCTCTTTAAGGGACTCTCCTTCTTGGGACTCTTGTGCGGAGAATTACGGAGCAGCATATTTTGAACAAAAAACAGAGTAAAAGCACGAAAGAACAGAGCAAAGAAGAGAAAGAAGAAGATGATACCTGATCAAGAGTCTTCAATGATGGTTATAAAGGGAGATACTTCGAATTTAAATACAAAATGATCCTAACCCTATCTCCTATTTATAATGATGATTTGCAGGGATCGTCACATCAGTGACGTAAATATCACAACGGCTAGTCCATATGTAACGGCTAGTAACCCGGAGTCGCCCGTTAGAGATAAGCTCAAAACAAAATATAACTCATCTATTTACAATTAACTCCTTATATTTTGGGGGCAATTGTTGGGGCTGGATTTTACTATAAATGATCCTTATACGTGATCCTGACCAGTGATCCTTGTTTCTTTGGCAGATAGTGATCCTCAGCCAGACTTCAGGATCAGGATCATGGGACGATATGGTGATCCTTACACTAACGGTCACTTCCACTTGTTACAAAATTGTTTTGCAGGAACACCTAGCAGGATATGCCCTACACATCATGATCCAGGGACGCGTTTTCACAAATATGGCAAGAGCTAAATTGGAGATAGACGTTGTACCGGATATGGAAACTTAGCTTGATTAATGGGCAGCAATTTAGGCTAGATTATCTTTATTTCTAAAGGGGTAATGAGCTGATTAGTGGTCTATCTACCTAAAATAAGTTACCTACACATGTATAAATACCACTCTTCCTCATTCGGAAGAACACACACACAACATACGACACAACTCTCAACACTTAGACACTCAGTGATCCTTGTACTCAGCTCATTATCATCCGAAGTTGTAACTACATTTTTATTATATTGAAGTTGGTGATCGGTAGTTGCCATCACCCGAGGTTTTTTATGCCGGAGATCATACATTGATCAAGGGCTTTTTCCTCGTATAAATCATTGTGTCTTTGTATCTTTATCACAGAAGTGATCCTTTACTTTCATAGCTAACCAAGCATCATACCCCGTTTACATAAAGTTTGGTTACATTATCCTTGTGTGATTTTTGACCAAAACAATAACAAATATGTTTTTGTATAAAACCTGAATGAACTCACTCAGTATTTCCCGCTGACAAAACCTTTTTGAAACGCGTTTCAGGTGATTACAGTAGATTGGAATAAGAGTTGGATACGGCAGCAAAAAGGTTTACAGAAGTGGCTTGATTTATCAATTAAATAAAAATTTAGAAAAGTTGTTTTATGTAATCAAGTTTATATTAAAAGCTACCTTTGTAAAACATGGAATTTATTCCATCTATTTCCGGTGTTTCTAAACTCTGATATTTTTCCTAACTCACGGTCCTGATGAAATTTCCGCTGCAATGTTTTTAAAAATAAACCACAGGTACCACTGGGCTGTTCACGGCTCCCGATTCCGTCCAGGTGGGGTCAGGGGACGTGACAATATCCTTCTCCGAGCAGTTCACCAGCCACATAGGATCCAACACACTGATCCTTCTAGACTTCCCAGTGGACTTGTCAAATAGAGAAATTACCGCTTCCGCTATGCTTTCATTATACAACCAACCTTGAAATTCTTCATGAAAGTCTTGTTCCATTGCACGTAGCGGCATATTCTTCAAACATCTCGGCGGTTTAATATCCAACGTGATATCTTTCTCTCCCGACTCCAAAATAGTGACAATTTGCTTTGGATACTGCGGCTTCCAATCTGGAAATCTATCTTTTGCTTGCTGCATATATTTCCACAAATGTTGATCATGCTGTTTCACTTCCAAACCATAGTAGAACTGCTTGATATTCTTTGTTTGCACCAGTTTTTCAACATCCCACCACGGGAGGGTTTTAATATCTGACAAGAATTTGAAGTACTGAACCCCTTGCTCCCGTCTGATAGCATACACTTGCAGATCTTCTAAGTAACCCCATGACAGAATATCTCCCCATGAAATATCAGCATCATGTGTGAAGTACTGTAGAGGTCTTATAATTTTCTTTCTTTAGGCATTACCTTGAACCACTTCTTTCTTTCTTCAGCAAGATTTTCTCTCGGAATGGTTCTTGGAACACCTTCAGTGGTGATCTTTTCCACAATCTTTCTTCTAACTTCGTCTTCATTATGCTCTTTAAACATTTTAGCAAGAGACGGAAATGTTTCATCAACACCAGCATAGTGAAACATTGTCTCTTCATCAGACGAATCAGATCCCTCTTCAACAAATACATCATTGTACTTATCAACTTCCTAAGTGTACTTAAACTCATATTCTTTTTCAGGTGACGAAGGAATTTCATCTTCAATATCAAACTTGAATTTCCCATCATCCAAGACCCAACTCTTCCAACATCTCTGCCCTTGATCTAGGAATCTCTAACTCCCCCTCAACCCAAGCATTCAAATATATGAAAGTAGGTTGTGTAAGGAATACCTGGTCAGCATGTTTCTTTCCAGATGAAGAAGACTCTTGTTGATGATCCTCCTCTTGTTCGTTGATTTCGTCATTCATAAAATCTTCTATCTTTTGTTGAACAGAAGGATTCACAATTAACAACCCAGTCGCCCCTTGATCATCATCGTCATCTTTGTCTATCAAATCATCCCATAAACGATAATAGTTATAAATTGCATCAAGAACGTCGTCCAAATCTTCATCTTCTTTCTCTTCTTCCTCTACTATGTTTTCTTCATCTTTCCATCTAAGCAGCAACACTTTATGTTCTTTCGCTTTCTTTCTTCTTTGTTCAACTAGCACACGGCGAATGATTTCTTCAAAGTTATAGGATGGAATAGTAGCTTCACCAACAAGTACGAAGCCTTGAGCTTGATCAGCTTCAACATCAACCATCTCAACGTCAGCTTGACTCGAAGATCCACCAGCTTCTTGAGTCTCCATAATAACATCTTTCTTTCTTTGAGTTGCTTCTTCAGCCAACCTTCTTTCTCTTTCAATCCTTCGTTCTTCAACCTTTTTGATTTCAATGTTGTTGTAAATGGATTGAACATCGATGCCAAGATGATGTTCCATTACGTTGTACAACATGTTGTGCTGCTCATCTTTCATAACTTTATTCGCCCTAAGAGCTTCCATTTCTAGCTTTATTGCTTTGAATTCATTTGCCTACGCTTCATGAAGTTCACTTATTAGTTGATTCAGCATCTTGTTTATATCATTCAACTTCACATTCTTCACATGTAATTCAGAAGTTTCTGCAGATAGTAGCTTAAACAGCTTTGCATTGTCATCAATATCACCTTCCATTTTCTTTATTTTCTTTGCTTGTTTGATCATGACAGACTTGATTTCTTAATTTACTTTCACCAATTCTTCATGTTGTTTCTTCAATTCATCACGATCAGCCTCTGCTTTGGCCTTTTCTTTTTCAAGAATACTAACTTTCTTCTCCAGAGCTTTGACAGAAGCATCATGAAACATATCAAACTCATCACAAGAAAGAATATCATCTTTGTACTCCCTTCTAACATTTGGAAAGCCTTCAAACATTTCTGGAAGAACTGTTTTCTTTGGCTGAGAGGACTCTGCAACATCAAGATTTTCTGGTGGTGGAGGTGTTGTAGCAACCCTTACTTTAGTAACCTCAACTTCATCATTACTAGTTCCTGCTTTCTTTTGATCTTCGGGCTTTTCATTGCTTTGAACTTCTGGTGCCTTAGGAACTTCAACACTTTGAACTTTTTCAGCTTCAATATCCTTAGGAGTTTCAACATGCTTCTCACTCTTGCCGCTTTGACTTTCAGGCACAGACGCACCTCCTTTCTTTGCTCTAACATTCCTTGGAATAACGCCTTTCTGAACAGCTTTGCGCTTTATCCTTAGCTTCTTTTTCTCATCTGCTGTTGGCATGTAAGTAGAATCCTCGTCATCAGATTCTTTCTTCTTCCTTTTCTGAGGTTTCTTCTTTAACTCAACCTTTCCAACACCTATTCTTTCAATCTCGGACTCTGTTTCCATTGATTCATCTTCAGCATCATCCGAATCATCATGAACAGCACCTTCAGGCTCTTTTTCTTTAACACCTTCAGCCGGAACATTTTCACTTTGTTCTTTCTCAGCAGTTACTTCATCATTCTTCTTTAAAAAACTTTCAAGTGAATCTTTCAATAGATTAACTCCTTCTTGAAGAACTTCTGATGGTTCCAGCACTGGCTCATCAATTAACTTTTGTTTTGATTCCCTTGAAGGCCCTGTAAAACAAGCATTGAACGTTCATTAGACAAATATAACAATTAAAGTTCCAATTTCTTTTATGACTCCCCCTTTCAACTATACCCATAACAACAATCTTAGGTGTTTGCACTATAGGAAAAGGTACAGCTGGGGATGACTTTGGAGTTCTCTTTCTTTTGCCATCTTTCACAAACTAATATCTTAGCTTCTTCTCAACCATTTCCCTCATCTTGTCATCTTCAGTCTCTGAATTACTATTTTCATGTCTCCAAGCATCATTTTCTAGAGCAACATATCCTGGATTATCGATCTTGCAAATCATTCTCCTTGCTCTTGGTTCAGGATCATCTTTCTTTGGATTTTTCGATAATCTGCTTAAAGTATCAGCTGTCATGTTTTGTAGACCTAATATATCATCAGAATCCTTTGGAAGATCTTTAACTTGATCATCTATCATCATCTGGATAAACCTGGGATACATAGTGTACTTTCCACTACTTCCTATATTGTCTACCATATGGTCAAATATCACTTGCGATACATTGTATGGCCTGTTCAGCACCAAGCAAGTAATGATATTCATTATGTAATCAGATGTCTCATCATAAGCTCCTTTTCGATGTGACAAAGCATGCACTACGCAGTGAATTAGGAACTTATAAGGTATACTAAACATGGTCTTCAAATATTTTCCATTCAAATGACCTGTAAAACCCCATTCTGCACCATAAACCCTTGCATAATCGTTCAGGAATAATGATAGGGTCAATATCAGAATCTCCAAATTCCAACACTCGTCTAAGGTCTCCCACATTGAATTTGATTTCAACATCTACATCTTGACCATTCTCGTCCTTCTTTCTAACAGCTGAACAGATCATCTTCTCATTCTCAACATACCTCACTGAATTCCAAAACCTTCTAACATGTGATTCATAATATATTGTTCTATGGGTTAAGGCCTTAGCAATCTTACTCTCCCTTAAAAATTTTGCTGTCTTTAAACAAAGTTCCGTCTGTATAATGTGCATCCAACAGACAGTAAATATTGTGAGATTTATCCCAGTCTGATACTCTTGGCTGCAAAAATACTTAGAATTAGCATTTGCACAAGTTTCGAGACATAAAGACACAAGTGATAAAAATTTTGAAAACTCAAAATTTTTCTAACTCTGGGATTCTCACTCTGCACAGTATTAAGGATCGGATGGTCATCCGTTCGGATTGCCATCCGATCCGTTGAACCATCTTGTGCAATGAATAGTCAAACCAAGTCAAGTGCATATGGATCAGATGACCATCCGATCGGATTGTCACTCGATCCTTGTGACAAACAGATAAACGTTTTGACCAGTCAACCTTTGAGAGAGAATGCCATGGATCGGATGGTGATCCGATCAGATTGTCACCCGATCGGATTGCCACTCGATCATTGGCAAGATAACAAAATTGAGATATAATTTTGTCATTATGTATTGAGGATCGGATGGCCATCCGATCGGATTGTCATCCGATTGGATTTTCACTCGATCAATGACAATCAAGTAAGGCACAGATTCCAAGACCGATACTTAGAAAATATTTCAAACATGAAGTGCTATGGATCGGATGGCCATCCGATCGGATTGCCATCCGATCAAGATGCCATTCTATCTAAATCAACACCTTTATCAGTTAAAGCACAAAAATCAATGCAACACTTTAGAGAATATTTTAATCATATAAAGCATTGGATCGGGTGGCCATCTGATCGGATTGCCATCCGATCGAGTTGCCACTCAATTCAACTGACATGAAGAACACAATGAACAGATCTATGAACATCAAAAATTTTTCTAAGTTAATCATCAAATTGAACACAGATCTACGTAGAGGATTCTCAGGCGATCAAAACCCTATGTTCAAATTTTTCTAATTCGGCTTAATTTGGGTTTAATTTCACTTTTTGTGGTCCGATAGCCGACACTCTTAATCTTCAATTCTATAGATTTTATCATGTTTTTGCACAAATTGAGATGGTAAACCTATAGATCTAAGGCCCCTGAACAAAACCCTATGTTCAAAATCTATTAAACATCCTTAAATTTGCCTAGATCTAAGGTATAAAGGCCGAACAGTCTGCGAACATGCTTAAAACCACAAAATCATCAAATTAACAGTTAAGAATCAGTTATCTTACCGTTCCCATTGTGAAGGTTGAGTGTGCCAACGATCAAATGAAGTGTGGAAATCAAGAGTGAAGAATCAAGATCAAAGAAAGTGAGAGTGTTTGAGAGAGTGTAGGATGGTCTCCTGATCGAGTAAAGGTTTGACTGAAGCCATTGACCTCTATATATAGGGGTGACCAAGTGTTGGATGGCCATCCGATCGAATTGTCATCCGATCGGATTGTCACCCGATTCAAACAACTCTCTTTGACTTTCAAGTGTTTTTTCCTTTTGACTTTTTGTCGTCTTATCAGATTTGGTCAGTTTTAGAAATCCACTTAAGTATCTAGGTCTAAATTAATGACCCTAGGCACTTAATTTGCCTACCAAGTCCAAGTTAATGACCTTGGTTGACCCGAAACAAAACAAACTGACATTTTGTTCAAATTTTTCAAACACATTTTCATGAAAATTCACAAGTGTCAACTTAATGAACTTGCATTGACTTTGAATTATCCAACCCTTTTCCAAGATAAGCTCCCAACCCTGTCGTCCATCTCAGAAACTTCCTGCATCTGCTTCATAACTGCGAGTCTGAAGATCAGCTTTCTACCTTGGTTTGTTGATAAAACTAAGGCAGAAATGTAAAATCTTTTTGGGATTTTAAGAAAGTTTAAGACTAGACAACAAAAAAATCTTTTTGGGTTTAAATGCTAAACTGAACTGAAATGCAGTAAAGGTAAACTATTTACAAACATATTTTTGGTGAGTGTGTTAGGGGATCATATCAGCTATCGACAAGTTACAAGTACCATTGAGCTTGTATACACACTAGGTATTAAACAATTCACTATGATTGCCGATATACTGATCCAATTAAGTTTTCACACAAATTTCAATTTGTTCAGGATACTAATTAGTGTATTAAGGTCTTAACTTATACGCGTGTCCCACCTCAGAATATACTCCCGTATCCAGACTTTCTATATTCAGTCTTACAGGTGAACGTACAATAATGATATCTGTAAAGGGTAGTGCGAGACCATGAGAGCTCAGGTTAGAACTTCCGTTCAGACAGAGAGATGATGGCTTGACTTTTGGTGTGTCCCGTTTGGGGATCTTTTCTTCAACAGCACATGATTAGCATTTTGCAATGTTTCATCATTTTTTATGCTGAGGGTAGGCTTTAGGATTAAAGCAGTGCAGAGTATTATACGAGGACTAGGCTATTGCTTCCGCAAAATCAGAAGTCCTGGTATAATACCCCAGATATCATTATGCACATAGACCTAGTATGTCAAAAATAGAAAATCTTTCAAACAAGATTTCAGGGGTTACCTATATATCCGAGAGATGTTCCCCACGAATAAGCAAGAAATGTTTTTAGGTTTATATCCTGAATAATTCTACTAAATGTATAAAGAAACTACCGGCATATCATTAGCGAGACTGCTTAACACCTTTTAATCATTACAAATCTTTAGCAAACTGAAACTGTCTAGCTGACGTACTATCATTTCCCCTTTTTACACAAACTCTTTTTGGGTTTTCTATTGTTTTTGGATTTTAAAAATATCTCATGTTTTTGGATTTTTTCATTTTTTATTGTTTTTGTATTTTCTGAAAATCTTATGTATCTCCCCCTAAATACCAAAACAACTAAAAATACGACAAACCCGTGCAGTCTGCTTCTCAACATCATCTGCAGTGGTATTCTCATCGACGCCAAGTATGCAATCCGCATCCGTCAATAGCTTCATACCATTCAGTTTTAAAAGATATTGAAAACATGATCCATCAAAAGCTTTGGTATGTAAGTCTGCTTTTTGTTTGTCGGTGTGGATTTTGTCAATTCGTATCAACTTCTTCTCAAAGCAATCTCGGATGAAGTGATGACGAATTTCAATATGTTTGGTTTTAGCGTGATGTAGTGGATTTTTTGTTATGTTGATTGCTGCCTCATTATCAACAAAAATAGGTGAAGTAAGAGACTGTAAACCGTAGTCACGCATCTGTTGTTGAATCCACAGTATCTGAGAGTAGCAACTGCTGGCAGCTACATAATCTGCTCCACATGTTGATAAAGCAACAGGAGTTTGGTTATTACATTGCCACGTGACCAGTTGGGGTCTGAAAAATTGGCATCCTGCAGTTGTTGATTTAGCATTGACTTTGCAGCAACCGAAGTCAGAATCAGAGTACCCTTCGAGCGTAAAGTCACCGTCTTTTGGATACCACAACCCCAAGATTGGAGTTCCTTTCAGGTAGCGTAGAACCCTTTTGAAAATTGACATATGTGAGGCTCTAGGACTTGACTGAAATCGGGCCGCATGGCAGGTTGGGTACATTATATCAGGCCTTGATGCTGTCAAATACATTAGCGAGCCGATCATGGAATAGTATAACGTTTCATCGACCTTCTCTCCGGTGAGATTAGGGTTGATACCATGATTCGTAGCTAATGGGGTGGACATAGGCCGTGCCGGACATTCCAAATTTCTCCAGAACATCATACACGTACTTCGTCTGATGTATGAAGATTCCCTCAGGCATTCTACCTGGAGCCCTAAGAAGAACTTCATCTCACCCATTGAAGACATTTCGAACTTCTGCTTCATAAATTTTTCAAAATCTTTGCAGAGTTCTTCATTTGTTGACCCGAAAATAATGTCATCAACATATATCTGGACTATCAGAAGATGACCATCGACTTCCTTCGTGAAGAGGGTAGCGTCCACTTTTCCTCGGATGAAACTGTTGGCAAGTAAATGTTGAGATAACGTCTCGTACCAGGCTCTCGGGGCCTGATGCAAACCATACAGCGCTTTATCCAGGAGATAGACCTTGTCTTTATGTATCGGATCCATAAAGCCCGGTGGCTGTCCGACATATACCTCTTCCTTCACCTTTCCGTAAAGGAATTCCGATTTGACATCTAACTGATACACTTTGAATCCTTTCCATGAAGCAAACGCTAGGAAGATTCTGATAGCTTCAAGTCGAGCAACTGGAGCATACACTTCTATAAAATCTATCCCCTCCTGCTGACTGAAACCCTGGACCACGAGTCGACCTTTGTTGCGAACAATAACTCCATTATCGTCTCTTTTACACTTAAACACCCACTTCGTGTTTATCTTCCTATGTCCGTCAGGTAAATCCACGAGCTTCCAAACACCAAGTTTCTCGAATTGACTCGGCTCCTCTTGCATAGCAATGACCTATGAATCTTCAGTCAGTGCTTCCTTATAGGTTCGCGGTTCGATCTGGGAGATAAAACAACTGTGTGAAAATTCAGTTTGTAAAGGAGCAACTTTAGTATAAAAACAAGTAAGGCCATGGTAAATCTGGCATCTGGTGCGAACTCCTGACTGCAACTCTCCAATTATCAACTCCTCCGGATGGTATGAAAGAGTTCTCGGCATAACCTCGCCTTCCAAATTCGTAACGTTCTGATCCGCAATTTGTTCATTTTCAAGAATTGTCTGATCTGAAGATTGGATTTGCTCCCCCTCGGACTCTGAATCACCACAGTAAAAAATAGGAATATCATCAGATTCTGAATTATCATTGTTGACAGTTGTCTGATTTTCAAGAGCAGGTTCTCGTTCCAAAGTAGTCGGAGTTTGCTGAGCTTCATCATTCTCTCCAGCATGACTTGGACCAGCTTCATCATCATTGGAAGTTTGTCGTTGATGTGTAGGAGTCCTTGTTGGGAATCTTTCCTAAGATGCTTCATATTCTCTTAAAATATCCAATTCATCAAAGAACTCTGGCTCTTCTTCTAACTCGAATGAATCCCATAGAGTATCGTAGTTGAATCGCCATGAGTCTGCGGACATCTGTGGAGGCATTGTATAGCCTTGACATTCAACATGTTGTGCTTCGATGATCCGTTTGAGACTTGGAACAAAGACTCTTCTGAGTGGACTAGCATATCCCACGAAGATACCTTCAATGCTCTTTTAACCAAACTTGCCATCGGGATCTAGAACTGTGCAGGGTGACCCGAACGGTTCCAAATACTCGAGATTAGGCTTACGATTGTTGATCAACCTGAAACATGTCTTGTTGTTCTTTTTCATAGTAAGTACCTTATGGAGAGTATAGCAAGCGGCTGATACTGCTTCTGCCCAGAAATTAACAGGTAACTTGGAATCAGCAAGCATCGTCCTCGCCGTTTCGATCAGCTTTCTATTCTTTCTTTCTGCGACTCCATTCTGTTGTGAAGTATAAGGCGCGCTGAACTCTTGCAGTATACCTCTTCGATCACAGAATTCCTCTATTCTGTTATTCTTAAATTCTATACCGTTATCACTTTTTAATCTTCTAATACGGGTTCGGTACAAACTTTCAATCTTCCTGAATAGTCTCAGCAAACTCTCAAATGTTTCGTCTTTTGACCTCAAGAAAGGCACCCACGAGAATCTCTAATAGTCATCAGTGACTACTAAGCAGTAGAGATCACCCGTTATGCTCTTAACATTCACAGGACCAAAGAGATCCATGTGAAGTCTTTCCAACGGCTTCGAGACTGAGTTCATCTTATTGCGCGGGTGAGATTTCTTTCGTTGTTTTCCCTTTATACAACTTATACACTCTCCCACAAGATGGAAACTCTTCAAGTGAACACCTTTTACCAAATCATTATGCACCAGGTGGTTCATCTTGCGCAGGTGAATGTGGCCCATTTTTCGGTGCCACAATACAGACTCCTTTTCAGTTGCTTTCGACATGAAGCAGTGAGTTTGACCCGTGGTAGTCGTGGCTATGCTCATATCCAACACATACAGATCATTAACTCTCAATGCTCTCATGATGATCCACTCCTCAGGGATGACAAACCCTGGCTTCAGAATCAGACATTCTTTATCAGTGAAATGTGTCGAATACATTCTATCATAAATTTGAGAAATGCTAAGAAGATTGTTCTCTAGCTTGGCAATGTAATTGACTCTTTCAAACATGATTACACCATTTGATAATGTTCCTTCACCAACAATACGTCCTCCTTGATTACCAGCAAAACCGACGTATCCACCGTTAAACCCTCTAATATCGTAAAGCATGGTTTTTCTCCCTGTCATGTGCCGAGAAGCTCCGCTATTCATTATCCAATGTGAGATAGATCTCGGGAGCTCCTGCACATTTCACAAATACTTAGTTAGATTTTGAAGCAACGCAAGCCTCTTTCGACTCAGGTAGCTTGACGTTGATTTGGGTTGTTGTGGTGTACAATGGTGGACAATTTTTATCATTCATCTTAAGACTTTCTTCAGACCCAATCTCAACCTCTTTATATAAAAAGAATTCCTTTTCCTGAGGTTGACCAGATGATTGGTCTTTCTTCGGAACATACTTCTTTCCTGGTGGAGTAGAAGTTTGTTTCTCAAGTTTCTCATAGAAATCCAAAGGTACATTCATCTTCTTGGTTGAAGATGATTGTTTTGTAGACTCAGAAACCTTTGATTTTGGAGAACTTGTTGTCTTAGCCTCATATTTTGGCTTCCAAGTTTGTTCGAAAAAGCTACCCGTTTGTAAAATTTATCCGTTTTAGTTACCGACGGTTTTGCGGGTTCAGTTTTGACTTTGATGTTTTCATTTTGCAAAATTTTCTTCTCAACAAACATCAGCGCTTTGCCTTTGACATCATCTTTCTTCTTTGGATTCTCGACAACCACAGACTTAGGCTTCGAATTGGTACACTTCCGTGCAATGTGTCCAACTTTGTTGCATTTAAAACATGTTCGGGTGTCAACTTCCTGACTTTTGCCTTCGGTCTGAGGCTGTGAGGCCCTTTTTGCAAAGAATTCTTCATTAGTTTTCGAAAAGATTTCCGACTCTTGTTCGGAAATTGAACTTGAGCTTTTGACAAACACTTTCTTTTCGATAAACTTTTTATTTTGAAAATTCCTCTTCTGATTGTTCTTACCACCCTGATAACCTCCCGACCATCTGTTTTGAGTGTTATTGTTAAAACGTGGTGGTACAGCAGGTTTCTTATAGTAAGATCTGTCTCTTTCAAAGTTCAACATTTTTTTCGAACTTTTCAAATCCTCAACTTCAGAAACATCAATTTAAACCAATTTGAAAACTTTCTTCAGCTTGTCAACATTGTTAGTGCACGATGTCTATAGCCTACGTCTTAAGTCTAGGTCATGATGTATAGGGGTCAAAAGTGTCAAATATGTAAAGTTTAGGGTGTTTTATGTAATTCCGCTTGAAATGGTCCTGTGTAATTCCGAACGGAATTACATTAAGTAATTCCGTTTGAACTGTCAAGGTATGTTTCAAGCGGAATTAGATGGCCTATATATATGTGTGTGTAGCTTCTCATTTGGCACGAAATTAGCTAGTATGTCACGAAGTGCTGCTGAAATTCCACCGTGCAATCAAGTCTATTTTGAATGAGAAGCTTGTTTTAAAGTGAAATACTCTGTTTGTACTCAATTCTTCACTGATTCTAAGCTGTTTGTTTGATTCCGCCTCTCAAACAGTTGTGTATTGCCTCTGATTGACTCATTTGGTCGGTAAAACGATCCTACAATTGGTATCAGAGCCAGTTATGAGTCAATACACTTGAATCAGTGCCTTTTTCTACACTTTCTTGGACTTCTGGACAATTTAACGGACAAAATGGACTGAATTTCTGATATTGTGTGTAAAACACTGTTTTAACAAACCCTTGAGAGAATCAGATCAAAATTCAAAGTAAAAGTGACAAAAATGGACCAAACAGTAATTCCGTTTGAACGAACAGTTAATTTCGTTTGAAAAGTCTGAGGTATTTTCACACGGAATTACTAATTCCGTTTGAAAAGTTGAAGTAATTTCAAACGAAATTACTAATTTCGTTCGAACTGTAATTCCGTTTGGTTAATTTCGCTTCAAATAACTAATTCCATTCGAAATCACACCTAATTTCGCTTGAAGGTGTAATCTCGTTTGAAAGGTAATTTTGATTGAAGGTTTAATTCCGTTTGAAAACCTAATTTCGTGTGAAGTGATCTGATTCCGTTTGAAAGTCCAGTTTGTTCGTAATTCCGTTTGAAAGTCTAATTTCGTGTAAAAAGTTAATTTCGCTTGAAAGTAACTTGTTTTCAAAACTTGAAAATTTTTTCCATCAACTGATTTCGTAAAATGGACAATCAAGAATTCTATAACGTCTTTGCCGGTGGGGGAATGACGGCAGCACAAAACCCGGCCAGTATTGTGCAAAACGTGAATATGGAGAATAAACTTGGGACGGTGCAGAAACCTCCTAAGTTGATGAATATTGACGAGTATGCGGGTTGGTCTGGAAGGTTTAAGACATGGGTTCAAGCAAACCACTTCGAGTGCTGGATGAAGATTGAATCGAAATATGTTCCTCCTAAAGATGGTTTGGGTCTTGTGAAGTCGATTGGCAGTTTGACACAAACTGAACAAGAAGATTTTAAGGCAGAAAAGAAGATGATGAGTATTCTTCAACAGGCTATTAAAGAAGATATCTTAATGTTACTGCAATATCAAGATAATTCACAATCAGTGTGGCAAGCTTTGAAAGTGAAGTTTTTGGGAAGTGTATCAATGATAAAAAGCAAGACTGCTTTGATGAAGAAAGAATTTGACATCTTCAGGGGAATTAAAGGTGAAACAACAAGACAATTGATCGAGAGATATTGTCACCTAGTTGTTGAAATGAAGCGTTTGGGTATTGAGAAAACTGATGAAGAGTGGGTTGATAAACTGGCAGATGCCTTGCCATATGATGCATGGGTACTTATCTTTTGGTGTTGAAAAACAACTTAGAGTTTGTTGGATTTAACCTCAGTTCATTCATTGAAAAGATCGAAGCACATGAACTTGAACTAATGAAGATCAGAAAGATGAATTCTGCAAATGTTCAACAAGATGTTTCACTATATTACAAAGGCAGTTCGCCGACAACAACGAATCTAAGCCCAAAGATTCAAATAGCGTTTAGTGCAGATTCAACATCCGGTGCTTCGTCTAGTACATCAAGCAACAACAAGCCTTCACCGTTTGCAAGTTATGAGCCGAATCCCAAGACTTCAGAACAAATGTCTCCACAAAGCTCATCAAGCTCGAACAATCAGGGTTATATTTCTGGGAAACAGTGTAATATTGCTGTAAATATCAAAAATGGACAAGAGTTTACAGAAGCAGCTGCAAAGCAACACATCGCACTGTTAGCTTCCGTTCTTGAGTCATATGAGAGTTTGGTAGCTGGAAGGATCGGTAATCCAGACATGACAAAGGAGGATTACGACCAAATCGATCCAGAGGAGCTAGAGCTGATTGACATAAAATGGGGAATGGCTAGCTTGGTTAGAAGAGCCCAAAGGTTTATGGAAATTACGGGCCGAAATAGTTTGTCAGGACCGGATCAAAAGCTAGGTTTCGATAAGTCCAAAGTGACTTGTTTCAGATGTAAAGAGAAGGGACATTTTAAGTGTGAGTGTCCGAATAGAGAGGTCAACAACCACCAAAATCCATTTACCAACGATTACTACAGACAGCCGATCTATCACAAGACAAATCAACAACCTGTCGTTCAAAGACCTCAGAACGAAAACAAGCCGGAAAAAGCTCTTATTGTCAACCAAGATGATGAGAAGGTTGCTGAAGGTTTCAGTTGGGATAAGTATATCCCGGGCAGTGAAGGTAGAGCAATGATGGCTAAGATTGTGGAGGAACCAGAGAGTGTTGTTGAAACAGAGGTTATTAGTGAAGATGCGTCTGAAGAAAGTTCGGTTGATCTCGAAGAAGTTGCTGTAGAAGTCTACTATTATCAATCCGAACAGGAGGTTTTAGCTAGTTCTTTAAAATCAACTATGCCGCCTAATGTGTTTGATTCTTTTGCAGGTTTCTTTAGTGAGCCAACAATAGGATTTTGCCCACAGTATGATGTTATGAAAGCTCCGGTTGAAGAGATTATTGATGTCTCCAAAGAAATGACTGAATAGACACTAAAAGAAATTGCTGACAAAGCCTTAATGGGAAAATTGAAAGAGGTAGACACAGAATCTGTAAAACCAGAGTCTGTTGATACTGAGTCAGTTGAAAATGTGTCGGTTAAAACAGAGTCAGGTCAAAAGGAGTCTGACGAGAAATCCGATAGTGAGGAGATCAAATAAGAAGGAGTGTCTGAGTCAGAGTCTGATGGTGTCGGTAAATAGGATGTTAATATTGATCAAGAGGAAAAGATTGTTGAAAAGATTGATTCAATTTCTGAAACTTCATGCAAAAACTGTTCAAAACCATGCATGGAATGTCTTGAAAAGGACAAAAAGTTTCAGGAATTGAAACAATACACTGATGAGATTAAATTTGATCTAAATGAAGTAAAAGAAGCTTATGACACGTTGGCTAGATCTATCAAAATGATTCAAAACGAGAGTCTTGAAAATGATAAAGCCACAAGATTGTTAAAATCGACAGTTTTTGATAAATAAAAGGAAATCAACTTTCATTTGGATACGATTGCTTCATTGAAAAAGGAGTTAGAGTTAACAAAAATTGAGAATGAAAGAATTGATAAAAAAGTTGATGAGTTATGTTGCATCTTCATATGTGATTGATCAGATTGTCCCGCAACAACCAGATGCAACACCTGTCTTTAACAGTGTTCCACCCCCCAATGTGGAATCATTACACTTAGAAATATCCAGATGGGGTGGAAGCTGCTTTGAACCTCAAACTGAGAACAATTGAGAATGAATTGCCTGAGAGTATTGATGTTACATTCTTTCTGTCCGACACTGACAATGAGTCATAGGTGATCAAGACTGTTTTTGACCAAGTGTTAGACGAAGAGAGTGATAACTCGGAGGTTGAGATTGTGAAAACTCAGTTTGAGAACTCTATTTCTGATTCTGAAGAAGATGGTAACTTCTAAGACAGATTTATACCAAAATCAGACAAAGTCGCGAATGATGATTCGATCATTGTGGTTTACACAATGGTTGGAACTGACAAACTTTACACTGATTTTGAGTATCCGCTCCAAAATGCCAGAATTGAGAATGTTGAAAAGGTGTTTAAATTGGTTGAGATTGACATTTCAGAAGTGAACAACAACACATTTCTTTCAAAACCTAAAAAATCTTTTGTAACTCAACAACCTAACAACCCTGGAAAGAAAGGGTCGGTGGGTAATCATGATCAGAACAAAAGACAGGGTAACAACTTGAAAAAGAAAGGTGTTGGTTTTGAAAAGCAGATAGCAAAAAAATGAGGTTAAACCAAAGGAAAGGTTAGGAGATGTGTTTGTCGCTGGTAAGAGTACTGTTGAGGAAAAAGAGTACATTTTCAGTCAAAAAGCCATTGATGATTTCAATGCAGCGAAGAAGTTGAGAGATGAGACATACAAATCAACTTTTGTCGAGTATGACAAAAGAATTTGTTATCGCTGCAATGAAATTGGTCACATGGCCAAGCAATGCCTGAGAAAGCTTGAAAAACCTGTTTTGCAAAAACCAAAATCTAAAACTCCAACTGATAACAAGGGTAAAAAACCAATGATTTCACCGGTTCGTATTTTGAAAAGAGGTGAATCTTTGAAATCTGAAGAAAAGCCAAAATCAACCTTTGAGGTTGGCGAATCTTCGAAAGTCCAAAAGACTTCAAAGATTTATCCAAAGATGAAAGTTTTTGAGAATCAATATTGGGTGGTGAAACCAAAATCATGAGTTGAAGAGAAAAAGATGGAAAGTGTTTTGAAAACTGGACCAAAAGTTTTTAAAGATGTTGTTAATAAGCCTGAATTTGAACTTGATAAGCTACTTGAAGAGTTTCCACCGATTAAGAAGGAAGATTTAAAAACAAGAGTCAAAACTGGTGTTCCAAATGTCATTTTTAGTATTCCAAAAGTTGAAGTGGATTGTGATCTTGTGTTTGGTAGTGTTCCAAGTGTTAAGAAATCATGGGCATCTTTGTTTGAATGAGTTTCTTTAACATGTGCAGGGGCTTCCAAGGTCGATAATCTCGAAGTGGATAATGGACAGCGGCGCTTCAAGGCACATGACCAGAATGCTAGCATTGCTCTATGATGTCAAATCTATCAACGGAGGATATGTGGGATTTGCTGGGAATCAGGGTGGAAGGATAGTTAGTCAAGGAACTCTAACGAATGGAGTTGTGTTGTTTGAAAAAGTGAACTACATAATAGAACTTGAAAACAATCTGTTGAGTATCTCACAGATCTGTGACAAGTCTTTTACCGTACATTTCACTAAAAATGAATGTCTTGTCATAAAACCTGGTTTTAAAATTCCTGAGGACATGGTGTTGTTGCGAGCTCCACGAGAAAATGATTTATATATTCTTGATATGAGTGTCGCAACAACAACAGATCATTAAAAACAATGTTTTGTGATGAAAACCAAAGCGACTGAAAAAGAGTCGAGAATGTGGCATCGAAAGATGGGCCACATTCATGTGCGTAAAATGAACTTTCTTATACACAATGATTTAGTCGAGGGTGTAAATCTGAAAAACTTTCATTTAAATGATGATTGTATAGAGTGCAATAAGGGAAAACAAACGAAGAAGTCGCATCCACAGAAGTTGCTGAATTCAATCAGAGTCCCGCTTGAAAGGTTGCACATGGACTTGTTCGGGCCTGTCAATGTAAAAAGTGTTAGCGGAGACTTATACTGTCTTGTGGTTACTGATGACTTCACAAGGTTTTCATGGGTGGTGTGCATGGAAAGGAAAGATCAAACGTTCGAGTCTCTGATGATCCTATTCAAGAAGATGGAAACGTTGTATAAGCTGCCGATCAGAAGAATACGAAGTGAAAATGGAACGGAGTTCAAGAATAATCGCATGCTCGAGTTCTATAATGAAAAAGGGATTCTTCATGAATTCAGTGCACCATACACTTCACAGCAGAACGATGTAGCTGAAAGAAAGAATCGCACCT
Source organism: Helianthus annuus (assembly GCF_002127325.2). NCBI lineage: Eukaryota > Viridiplantae > Streptophyta > Magnoliopsida > Asterales > Asteraceae > Helianthus > Helianthus annuus. The sequence continues at coordinate 154,701,212 of NC_035447.2, forward strand.
TGATTGAAACAGCTCGAACAATGCTTGCCGATTCCAAGTTGCCAATATTTTTCTGGAGTGAAGCGGTTGCATCAGCGTGTTACACACTAAATCGAGTGCTCACAGTGAAGAAATACAAGAAAACGTGTTTTGAACTTCTTCATCGATATAAGCCGAATTTGAAGTTTTTAGAACCGTTTGGATCTCCATGTACTTTTATAGATCCAGATGGCAAATTTGGTGCAAAATCTAATGAGGGTTTCTTTGTAGGTTATGCGAGTCCGCTGAAAAGAGTGTTCGTACCGTGCTTGGGGAAGATAATTCAAGTTCAGCATGTGGATTGTCAGAAGCATACTGCTCCGCCACAACTTCCCGGACAAAGATTTCTGTTCGATTACGATAAACTCTGGGAGTCTTTCCAACTTCCGACCGAGCCAAGTGAAGAGGAACTTGCTATATTATACCAACATCAACAATCTATGTCACAAGAACATGTGCCAAGACCATTGGTAGTTTCTCAGCCCAATGTGGATACAAGCAATCCTACAAGTGGCACAAACGATCATGAGGCCGGTCCAAGTGGAACAGCTCACGAACCACCAGAGGAACCAGCTCCAACGTTTGATAATTCTGACGACTCAGAATCGGAAGACTGTTCGATTTTTGACGAGGAACCAAATGTTGCTACGACTGAAGCTGAGGATCACACCGATGATCAAGATATTATGAACTTACAATCGGAAGTGAGCGTGCCTGACTCTGCTATGCCAAGAACCTTGTCGTATCATCCTTCAGAGCAGATTATTGGTGATATTCAGAGCGGAGTAAAGACAAGGGATCTGATCAACAGAGCACTTACTTGTTTTTATACTTTTGTTGCTCCTTTACATGAAGAATTCTCACTTAAGTGTTTTATATCGCAGATTGAACCCAGAACGTATAAGGAAGCTTTAACTGAAGACAGCTAGGTGAACGCTATGCAGGAAGAGCTGCAGCAGTTTGAGAAGCTGGGTGTTTGGAGATTAGTAGACCTGCCTGAAAATCAAAAGCTGATAAAGACAAAGTGGGTATTCAAGTGCAAAAGAGATGATAGAGGAGTCGTTGTTCGAAACAAAGCACGATTGGTAGTATAGGGATTCAGTCAACAAGAAGGCATTGACTATGATGAGGTTTATGCGCCTGTTGCTAGACTTGAGGCTATTAGGATCTTCCTGGCGTTCGCGTCCTGGAAAGGATTCAAAGTCTACCAACTTGATGTGAAATCTGCATTCCTGTATGGAAAAATCAAAGAAGAAGTGTATGTGGGACAACCGCCGGGTTTCACTGATCCACTACACAAGAACAAAGTCTATCTTCTGGATAAAGCGCTTTACGGACTTCACCAGGCCCCGAGAGCCTGGTATGAGACGCTTTCCCAACATCTGTTGGCCAACGGGTTCACCAGAGGGACAATTGATAGCACTTTGTTTACAAAGGAAGTTGCAGGCCATCTTTTAATCGTGCAGATCTATGTCGATGAGATCATTTTTGGTTCAACAAATGACGACTTGTGTAAAGATTTTGAAAGAGTTATGAAGAAGAAATTCGAGATGAGTTCGATGGGGGAGATGAAGTTCTTCCTAGGGCTGCAGGTGGAGCAAATGCCCGAAGGAATCTTCATTCATCAAACCAAATACGTGAACGATGTTCTGGAGAAGTTTAGCATGTCTCAATCAAGTCCAGCATCAACCCCCTAGCTCAGAATAACGGTATTTGCCCAGACGAGAGTGGAGAGAAAGTGGAAGAGACACTCTATCGGTCGATGATTGGATCTTTGATGTATCTTACTGCTTCCCGCCCGGACATCATGTATCCGACGTGTTTATGCGCCCGATATCAGTCTAGCCCACGCCAGTCACACTTGACGACCGTGAAACACATCTTACGGTATTTGAAAGGTTGCCCAAGCATCGGCTTGTGGTATCCTAAGTCTGGCGATTTCTCTCTCACAGGTTTTGCTGATTAGGACTTTGGTAGATGCAAGCAAAATGCTAAGTCCACCACTGCTGGCTGTCAGTTCTTCGGAACTCGACTAGTCACTTGGCAGTGCAAGAAACAAACCTCAGTAGCGCTCTCTACTTGCGAGGCTGAATATGTTTCGGCCTCGAGCTGTTGCTCTGTTAGTGCATTATCTGTCTATCGCCTCCGTCAATCTAGTCCGTAGCAGAAATTGAAGAAAACGAGATTTATATTGTTATATTAGTGATAGTTAGTCAAAAAGGCAAGGTGGCATAATTGTAATTAATGAGAAACCTCATTAAACCCCTTGGCCTATAAATAGGAGGCTTATGCCTTTGTTTTAGAACTTTTGCCATTTTACATCTTGGAGAGCTAGAGGCTAGAGAGAGAAACTTCATTGTTTGTGATTCAGGTGTTGTACGTTTTCAGATTCATCAATAGAATCACAGTTTAGATTACGTTTCGTGTGTTCGGTCACGTTCGTGTATGGATTTCGCACGTCACACGTTCGGTTACGCAATCGTTTCGGAGTCAAAACCGGTCCAACAAGTGGTATCAGAGCACTTTAAGCAGAAAATGGATGACGAGACAAAGCTATCAGCATCGGTTTGTCAAATTTCTTTAATGATTTTGCATTTTAGGGGGAGAAAAATTGTTAGAAAATACAAAAACATTAGAAAATTGGAAAAAGCCAAAAACATGACAAAATTCAAAAAATTGAGTTTTTGCGTAAAAAGAGGAAATAATATTACATCAGTAGACAGTTACAGTATGCTAAAGAATTGTAAAGAATTAATAAGTGTTAAACAGTCTCACTGATGATATGCCGATAGGTTTTTATACACTTAGTAAACTTTTTCGGGATATAAACCTAAAGTCAAACACTTGCTTATTTCGTGGGGAACACTACTTGAATATATAGGTAACCCCTGAAATCTCGTTTGAAAGGTCCCATATTATGAGATACTAGGTCTTTATACTCAGTGATATCTGGGGTATTATTCTGGGACTTCTGCTGTATGGAAGTACTGACCTAGTCCCCGAATAATACTTTCTGCAAATGCTTGAACCACAGCATCGCCTTCAGCAAGCTGATGAAACAATAAAATTGATTGTCGCTGCTGTTGTAACTAAAAGATCCTCTAAAGGGGACACACCAAAAGTCGAGCCGTCATCTCTCTATTGAACGGAAGTTCTGACCTGAGCTCTCACGGTCTCGCATCTAACCCCTTACAGATATCATATGTGGTATACTCACCTGTAAGACTGAATATCTGGGATTCTGGATATGGGAGTATATTCAAGAGGTGGGACACATGAATGAGTTAAGTTCTTAAAAACACCTAAATCGTATCCTTAATTAGTTGAAATTTGTATGAAAATTTAAGTGGATCAGTATATCGACAATCTAAGTGAATTGTTTAATTCTTAATGTGTAATTAAGCTCAACGGTACTTGTAACTTGTCAAAAACTGATATGATCCTCTAACGCATACTCAAACAAAAATATTGTTTGTAAATATGTTTGTACATATTTCTTACTGCTTTATATTTTCAGAAAATAAAAAAAATTGATTTCTGCTTTATTTTCGACAACCGATGTCTGAGTTGCTGAGTTTCAAAATCTAAGTAAGTTGAATGTGTTTCTGAAAATAAAACAAGTTCATTAAGTTGTATCTTGATATTATAAATCAAAAATTTCAAAAACAGTTTGTGATATCTCCAAGGTCATTAGTTTGGACTTGGACGATTAACTGTGGGGGAATTGGATTCTTTAACACTATCAAATTCAGAAATATTGTTGATAGGGGGAGTGTTTTAGAAAGTTGTATAGTGCCAGATTACGGTTTCTGGTTAATGGTTTTAAAATGTTGTTACTTATCATTTGTATGAGTGATTGCAGGAAAAATCCAGATTACGATCCCGAGAGCTGAGTCTAAGGGGGAGTCTGAAGACGAGCTCAACACAAACGGAAGTGTGCAAAGAGCCATATATCGTTTCTGGAAGAGCTTGTATCTGGAAAGCCAGGTGTCGATCCCAAAAGCACGGAAGCTTGACGAAAGGGGGAGCCTGAAGAGTTTACCGAAAGGGGGAGCTGAAGCTGAAGACAGATCCACGGGGATTCTATTCAAACAAAAGAGAGTCTACGTTGATGAAAATATGTTAAAGCTTCAAGAAGACTCAAGAGAGAGAGAGAAAGAAAAGGCGCTACGAGCTTGACTACGGATTGACTACGGCAATATCCAAGGGGGAGTCTGTTAGTGCATTATCTGTCTATCGCCTCCGTCAATCTAGTCCGTAGCAGAAATTGAAGAAAACGAGATTTATATTGTTATATTAGTGATAGTTAGTCAAAAAGGCAAGGTGGCATAATTGTAATTAATGAGAAACCTCATTAAACCCCTTGGCCTATAAATAGGAGGCTTATGCCTTTGTTTTAGAACTTTTGCCATTTTACATCTTGGAGAGCTAGAGGCTAGAGAGAGAAGCTAGAGAGAGAAAGTTCATTGTTTGTGATTCAGGTGCTGTACGTTTTCAGACTCATCAATAGAATCACAGTCTAGATTACGTTTCGTGTGTTCGGTCACGTTCGTGTACGGATTCCGCACGTCACACGTTCGGTTACGCAATCGTTTCGGAGTCAAAACCGGTCCAACAAGTGGTATCAGAGCACTTTAAGCAGAAAATGGATGGCGAGACAAAGCTATCAGTATCGGTTTGTCAAATTTCTTTAATGATTTTGCATTTTAGGGGGAAAAAATTGTTAGAAAATACAAAAACATTAGAAAATTTGAAAAAGCCAAAAACATGATAAAATTCAAAAAATTGAGTTTTGGGGTAAAAAGAGGAAATGATAGTACATCAGTAGACAGTTACAGTATGCTAAAGAATTGTAAAGAATTAATAAGTGTTAAACAGTCTCACTGATGATATGTCGATAGGTTTTTATACACTTAGTAAACTTTTTCGGGATATAAACCTAAAGTCAAACACTTGCTTATTTCGTGGGGAACACTACTTGAATATATAGGTAACCCGTGAAATCTCGTTTGAAAGGTCCCATATTCTGAGATACTAGGTCTTTATACTCAGTGATATCTGGGGTATTATTCCGGGACTTCTGCTGTATGGAAGTACTGACCAAGTCCCCGAATAATACTTTCTGCAAATGCTTGCATCGCCCTCAGCAAGCTGATGAAACAATAAAATTGATAGTCGCTGCTGTTGTAACTAAAAGATCCTCTAAAGGGGACACACCAAAAGTCGAGCCGTCATCTCTCTGCTTAACGGAAGTTCTGGCCTGAGCTCTCACGGTCTCGCATCTAACCCCTTACAGATATCATCTGTGGTATACTCACCTGTAAGACTGAATATCTGGGATTCTGGGAGTATATTCAAGAGGTGGGACACATGAATGAGTTAAGTTCTTAAAAACACCTAAATCGTATCATGAATTAGTTGAAATTTGTAAGAAAATTTAAGTGGATCAGTATATCGACAATCTAAGTGAATTGTTTAATTCTTAATGTGTAATTAAGCTCAACGGTACTTGTAACTTGTCAAAAACTGATATGATCCTCTGACGCATACTCAAACAAAAATATTATTTGTAAATATGTTTGTACATATTTCTTACTACTTTATATTTTCAGAAAATAAAAAAAAATTTGATTTCTGCTTTATTTTCAACAACCGATGTCTGAGTTGTTGAGTTTCAAAATCTAAGTAAGTTGATTGTGTTTCTGAAAATAAAACAAGTTCATTAAGTTGTAACTTGATATTATAAATCAAAAATTTCAAAAACAGTTTGTGATATCTCCAAGGTCATTAGTTTGGACTTGGACGATTAACTGTGGGGGAATTGGATTCTTTAACACTGTCAAATTCAGAAATATTGTTGATAGCGGGAGTGTTTTAGAAAGTTGTATAGTGCCAGATTACGGTTTCTGGTTAATGGTTTTAAAATGTTGTTACTTATCATTTGTATGAGTGATTGCAGGAAAAATCCAGATTACGATCCCGAGAGCTGAGTCTAAGGGGGAGTCTGAAAACGAGCTCAACACAAACGGAAGTGTGCAAAGAGCCAGATATCGTTTCTGGAAGAGCTTGTATCTGGAAAGCCAGGTGTCGATCCCAAAAGCACGAAAGCTTGACGAAAGGGGGAGCCTGAAGAGTTTACCGAAAGGGGGAGCTGAAGCTGAAGACAGATCCACGGGGATTCTATTCAAACAAAAGAGAGTCTACGTTGATGAAAACATGTTAAAGCTTCAAGAAGACTCAAGAGAGAGAGAGAAAGAAAAGGCGCTACGAGCTTGACTACGGATTGACTACGGCAATATCCAAGGGGGAGTCTGTTAGTGCATTATCTGTCTATCGCCTCCGTCAATCTAGTCCGTAGCAGAAATTGAAGAAAACGAGATTTATATTGTTATATTAGTGATAGTTAGTCAAAAAGGCAAGGTGGCATAATTGTAATTAATGAGAAACCTCATTAAACCCCTTGGCCTATAAATAGGAGGCTTATGCCTTTGTTTTAGAACTTTTGCCATTTTACATCTTGGAGAGCTAGAGGCTAGAGAGAGAAGCTAGAGAGAGAAAGTTCATTGTTTGTGATTCAGGTGCTGTACGTTTTCAGATTCATCAATAGAATCACAGTTTAGATTACGTTTCGTGTGTTCGGTCACGTTCGTGTACGGATTCCGCACGTCACACGTTCGGTTACGCAATCGTTTCGGAGTCAAAACCGGTCCAACATGCTCTCAGATCCTTTGGATCCAACAGTAGATGCGAGACTTTGGTTTGCAGTTCTTGGACACGCCTATATTCGTGGACAATGAAGCAACGATTAACATAACAAAAAACCCGGTTCATCATTCCAAAACAAAACATATAGAAATTCGACATCATTTCTTCCGTGATTGTCACGAGAAGAAATTGATTCGAATCGAACATATTCACACCGATGAACAGAAGGCTGATTTTTACACCAAACCGTTTGATAAAAAGAGATTTCACAATCTTTTGAAATTAAATGGGATGAAAAATTTGTTTTCTGGGAGGGTGGTGGAATGTGAAGCCGAGGAAGACGGCGATCTGATGTGATCCACGTTGCGTTGTCAAAGTTTTTGTACAGTTTATTTTCTGCATTTGATAGAAACAAAAACATAAAAATATGTCTTTATTTTTAGGGGGAGAAAGTTTGCAGAAAAACACAAAAACATGATAAAATTTCAAAATCCAAAAACATTAGAAAATCTAAAAAATCCAAAAACATTGAAAAACTGAAAAAGAGTTTGTGTAAAAAGGGGAAATGATAGTACATCAGCTAGATGGATACAGTACGCTAAAGATTTGTATTGTTAAAAAGTGTTAAACAGTCTTGCTGATGATGTGTCGGTAGGTTTTTACAAAATTAGTAAGTTTGTTCGGGATATAAACATAAAATCATAACTTGTTTTTATGTGGGGAAGATCTCCAGGATATATAGGTAACCCCTGAAATCTCGTTTGAAAGATTCTATTTCTGAAATACTAGGTCTTTGTACGTGATGAACTCTGGGGGTATTATACCAGGACTTCTGATTTTGCGGGAGCAATAGCCTAGTCCTCGTATAATACTTTGCAAAACCTATACTTGTAAAGCCTCCCCTCAGCATAAAAAATGATGAAACATTGCAAAATGCTAATCATGTGCTGTTGTAAAAAAGATTCCCAAAAGGAACCCACGGAAAGTCGAGCCGTCATCTCTTTGCTGAACGGAAGTTCTGACCTGAGCTCTCACAGTCTCGCATTCACCCGATTACATATATCATTAGTGTACATTCACATGTAAGACTGAATATAGCGATCTGTGTCACACCCCCAAAATACCACATGCGGAAAACCCCGGCGGGGCGTGTGACGTACCAGGATCTAGCCATCAATCACATTGAACTCATGAGTATGTTTAAATAAAACTTTCATTTATTAACAAAAGGTGTTACAACATTACAACATATATCACAGTTTACAGCGGAAGCATGTTCAACTCGTTAAATGTTTACAAACCACATGCATAAGCTTTTAGTCTTGCGATGCGTTTCCTTGTAACTCGATCCATGACCACTCCAGCTTCTCAGACAGCAAGTTCCATTGATTTGCACCTAAAGGCCTGCAAGGCATGTAACAACAAGTCAACAACAAAGTTGAGCGAGTTCACAGTTGTTTGTTTAGTTGTGGTATTCGTTTCGTAAATCATATGTTCGTTTTGTAAACCATGTATCGTATTAATTCGTATCGCGGTCTCCCAGACATGTTTGCGAAGATTAGTGGGGGTTTCCCAGTTGTTCGTTTTGTAAACCATGTATCGTATTAATTCGTTTTATAAACCATGTATCGTATTAATTCGTTTCGTAAATCATATGTTCGTTTTGTAAACCACGTTTTGTAAACCACGTTTTGTAAACCATTGAGTGCGGTCCATATTCGGTTCGTGGCCAGTCACTCCGACCCAGTTAAAAGTGTACAACTGATGGTTTGGTCCCCTAATTATGCTCGGCCCAAAAGTAAAGCATGTATGTATGTCACAACTATTAACAGGCCCAAATCATTCAAGGTCCACCCGAGTTATAATATGTGCGGCCCACTGCATTAATAATCTCATTCGGCCCATTGGTCTCTGGCCCAGCCGGATTCAATTTGTTTACAAAGCCCAATCCTCAATCTGTTTAATCGAAACATCTATTTATCATCAATTAATCTCCAGAATACATATCATCATCCTATTCGGAATTACGGTTCGATCATGAAATTACTCGATCATAACATTAGTCAAGCAAGAAGGAAATTTTCGAGAATTATTTATCATAATTGCTGACAATTTAATACCCACTTAAACCAATTGTTTATTACAATTGTTGACAGTTCATCGGTTCACTATCATCATGCATGATTAGTACAAAGCTTTAACATGATAACATATATGTGTCGTAACCTACTCATCACGCAACTAATCACATTCGTTCATCAAACTAGCACAAAATCAACAACATGCTTTCTTGATTCAAGCAACATAAACCATAACTAACATCAACAGTAACCGTTAATCGAATTGGTGAGTATCATATTGCGCATATCATCAAACTGTATCATATGGTTAACACACACAAATGCCCAATCGAATCCATAATAAACACACATATATATGATTGTAAGACCACACATTACTGACCGGAGGAAAACGTGAAACGGGTGGACGTGTGATGTTGCGTTTTCTGCCTTCATCCTGCTCCAAGATCTGAACCGAGCCGAGGCAGAGCTGAACCAAGACCACCACCTCGTCTATAGTCGTGATTTCGGCGGCCGTCTGCCACCAACGTCTTCACCATCATCACTAGAAGATAACCGTCACCAGAGTTCTGCGTTGCCGTTGATGTTGCTCGACGGGGCGGTGGAGAAAGAACGATGGTGTGGTGGTGTGATGTGAGTGTGGTTCGCCTGAAAGAGAGGGGTGTCGGAAGTCGCCGGAAGTGTGGCTCCGGTCACCGGAAAGACAGCGAAGTGAGGAGGGGTGTGAGGGAACGTGGGGCTGCCAAACTATTTTATTTGTAAAGATTTATGGTTTTAGTGTTTTGAAAGTGGGAGATGTGAGGATGTTTATGTATGGTAGGGTTTAGGTTTAGGTAGGTTGGGTTGGTCCTAGCCCAAGTGCGTAAACCCGTTAAATTGTGTGTCTCGCTTAAACCAACTGGCCCGGTTAAAATTATCTAGTTGCGTAAATATTTAAAAATCTCGTCGCGGTTTGAAATTTATTATTTCGCAAATATATTAATAATACCAATATCTACATTTTCATATATTACTAAAATACCCTTCTCTCGACAACGAGAGTACGAGTTGTGACAATCTGGATACGGGAGTATATTCTGAGGTGGGACACGCATAAAAGTCAAGATCTTAAAATATTAAATCAGTATCCTAAACAGATTGAAAGTTGTGTAAAAGCTTAAGAGGATCAGTATATCGACAATCAATGCAAACTGTTTAATACTGAAAATGTAATCAAAGCTTAACGGTGCTTGTATTTTGTCGGCAGCTGATATGATCCCCTAACACACTCGCAAAAATATTGTGTATACAGTTTTCTGTTTATCATAATCAAAAATCCAAAAAGATTTGCATTTCATCTTATTTTCGACAACGAACGTTGGAGATCAGATGATCTAAGTCTATTGTGCAGAAGATGTCTGGATCAAGAGGGTTGGGTAAGTAGAAGTTTTAAAAAGTGATGGGTAATTGCTTAAAAGTTCAAAAGTTCATTAACTTGAACTTAAAATTGTTTCGGAAAATCAGCATCTTCATAATCTGGTCAGCCAAGGTCATTAACTTGGACTTGGAAGGCTAAACAGTTGACCAAGGTCATTAACTTGGACTTGGCTAGCTGGGTGTGTCGGTCGATTCTCAAAAAGTTAAAAAAAATGAAAAAAATTGGATCTAATTTCGTTTGAAATTATAATTCCGTTTGAAGTGTGATTCCACATGAAGTGGTAATTCCGTTTGAAATACGTAATTCCGCTTGAGCCGAGATTTCCGTTTTAAAGTAATTCCGCTTGAAACACATCGGTGGTTATTCCACGCGGAATTACCCCGTCTATAAATAGGGGTGTAATTCCGTTTGAGCGCATTATTCACCTGATTTCGTTTCAAAGCTCATTCAAAAGCGATTTCAAACGGAATCACAAAACGATCGATTCTAAGCCGTTATACTGCCCGATTGTTGTTTGAATCCTGATTATAGTTGGCATACTCAACTATTATCATGGGAAAGGTGAGAGTTGTTGTCGATTTAGCACAAATCTGATGTAATTCCGTTTGGTCGGCGATGAACTAAACTTAAAACGTAGATCTAGGGCATGTATGTGGATAAAATTGATTGATTAATACTTTATTGAACTCGGAATAGGATTTTGATCTAGATTAGGGTTTCAATTTGTCTGATATGAGTATTGTCGGCAGTTCAGGTTTTTAGATCTTAGATCTAGGGTTTTTCAGTGGACAAAATTGAAAAATAAACATACCATCATACTCGGAATTATCGAATTAACAAACCCAGTTCATCAATTTGATCATCAGTTCTTGAAAATGTGTTGTTGATTAATTTCGTTTCAAACTGATAATTCCGCTTGAAATAGATATTTCGTTCCAAGTGTGATTTCGTTTGAAATTTGATATCGTTTGGAACACTGATTTCGTTTGGGATGTAAATCAGTTTGAAAATGATATTCCGCTTGAAAACTGATTCCACTTGAAACCTGATTCCACTTGAAATCTGATTCTGTTTGTATATGTTATTCCGTTTCTAAATGTAATTTCGCTTCAAATTGTCATATGTGATTCCGTTTGTAATGTAATTCCAAATAAATGGGTGTTTTCATTTGATGTGTAATTCCGTTTGAAAACTGTTTTGATTGAAAATTATTCTAAGTGTTTGATTTGTTTGTATGTTGGTGTTTTCAGGCGTCGAATGTGCTGTTTGATCCATTACACAACACATGTTGTGTTTATGATAAAGAAATTCCAAAGATGGCTGGTTACACAGAAATTCTTGAGTTTATGGAAAGATTGCCAATTCAGAAAGCATTGACGAACCAACACTTGGTTTTCAGATCTCACATTAAACATTTTTGGAAGAATGCAACATATGATGAGGCAAACAAGACAATAAATTCTGTTGTGAGCTTAAATGCCAAAGATAAACCGATCATTATCACTGAACAACTTGTACGTGAAGTGATTAACTTTCCAGATGAAGAGAATTCTCCTACGAAGTTTCCGGAAAGAATGGTAAAGGGATGTATGTTGAGATTGGGTTACAATGGTGATCTGAACAAGGCGAACTATTTGAAAGCCTGTTTTCCAAGGCTGTACAAGTTTCTTATTCATTCAGTGGTGAATGCTCTCAGTCACATGAAGGGAGGTTATGATGCTATGCGCGATTATCAAATGAATATGGTGATTGCTCTTGTGTTGAACAAAAAGTACAACTTTTCACACATTGTGTTTCATTACATGGTTGAAAATATCACGTCAAAAAGAAAGACTTGGGTTTATCCCCGATTTGTGCAGATGATTTTAGACCATGCATATCCTGAATTGGAAAGAGATGAACAGAATGATTTGTTGGTGCAGTATCATATGGATAATGAATCTTTGAAGCAGTTGAGTAGATATCATCCAAAACATCCAGAGCCAAAGACAAAAGTTGAATTTTTAGGTTTCATTAAAGACAAAAACTATCAAGATCCAGATACAGTCAATCATCAGAACTGGAGGAATGAAGAAGAGATGAAAGAAGCAGGTTATGCTGATGAATTAAAAATTCTTGAAAGTTTCAAAGATACAAGGAATGAATGGTTTGTGAAAGAGGAGAAAAAGAAGAAAAGTAGAAAATCAACTCCACAAGTTCAAGCTGAGGAGGGTTCTTCATTACAACCAAAGAAACGTCAAAAGAAGAGTGTGGAGACTATGTTGGTCGATGAACCAGATGAAGCAGAACCAGTGACAAATGTTGAAGGAAATCAGGAATCTGATATTGATGAAGTGTTGAAAAACATTGATTATGAATTGGAAGCAGATAAAGTAGCTGATGAAGGAGTTGGTGCTGATGAAGATAAGAGTTCTTCTAGTTCTGAATCTAAAGTTGATGAAACAGAGCGTATGAAGAGAATTCAAGCTGAAATTGGAAAAGAAAAGCAGCTGAAAAGAAAGAGAAGACAGGAGAAGGATGATGATCTGTATATTCCATCTCCTGATCATGTTCCAGATTCTCAAACATCTCCATCTGGTGGTAGAAAGAAAACAAATGCTAAGAAGAGTGTAGTTTCTCCAAGAGCAGCAAGGAAGAAATTGATTGTGAGGTTGCCTAAACGCACACCGAAAACAAAATCTAGTCAACCACCATCACCACCACCTGAACCATCACCACCTAAATCACCACATAAATCTCCACCAAAATAACCTACACCACCACCATCACCTCCACCACATCTTTCACTCGTACATCTATCACCACGACATGAATCACCACCACATCAAACACCTATCCAAGAACAACATGTCCTTACTTCACAACAAATTTTTCAAACACCACCATCCACACAAACACCTGTCCAAACAACTCTTGGATCTTCTAGATTCAGAAATTTTCCAAATATCCCTATGAATGTGAATGTTGGTCTTGACGATATTGGTGATTTCAACTTTGCAAGTGATGTTCAAGTAAAGAGTTTGGAAAAGAAAGTAGAAGAGGTTTTAGTTGAAAACAAGAGGTTGAAAGATCGTGAAAAGATTCTTGAGATGCGTGTCAAGAAGGTTGAATCTGAAAATAAGTCATTGCTATAGAAAGTCGAAGCTGATCAGACCGAGATAGATATAATGAAAGTGAAAATTGCTGAGCTAGAAGAAGAAAAAGCACGACGTGATGAGCAAAATAAGTATTTTGAGTTGAAAAACAAAGAGTTAGAAGCTGCGAAAGCTATGAAAGAACATGAAATTTACATGATGAATAAAGTGCTGGAAAATATGCTTGGTAAGTCTGTGGAGCAAAGGTTTGAAGAGATTGAAGTCGAGGAAGTTAGAGCGAAACGTCAAGCTGAAATTGATGCTGAAATGAAGTTTAAAGGCAAAGGTGTTGAAGGTTCTGAGGTTACAGAAAGATCAATTCTTCCACCCACTGTACTTGAATCTCCTATTCAGAATCCTCGTCCTATTTCAGCAGTGTCTTCTATTTTTGAGGAAGACGTGTTGTTAGATGATGCTATAAATGATGAGGATGATGATGAAGAGGATGATGAGGGGGATAAGGCAGATGATCCAGATGATGTAATATCTACGAGCAGTCACAGTGCTGAAGATGACGACGATGATCAAGGAGGTACTGGTATTAAAGTCACTGAAGCGTCAAATGAACAGAATGTCGATGATTATATGCATGATGATGCGAGTGAAGAACATGAAAGTGCTGAAGGTGAGGGGGAGCATGTTGAAGATCAAAACGTTGATAAAGTTGAAAAATTGATTCTACGTCAAGAGCCTGAAGTAGAGGAAGGTGAAATCAGGCACACGTATACAATGGCTGAGATTATTGAGTTGACGAAAATTGATGATCCTGATTTTAAATTTGATTTTGAAGAGGAGCTGAATGCGTTCGATATCAACCAACAACCTGATTATGAGTACAAGTATGTTGAAGAGGCAGACATCTATGATAGGGTTGAGGTTGAAGATTGTACTGATGAAGAAAGTGTGAGTGAAGATACATCAAACTTTCCAACTCTGGTTCAGTTCTTCAGTCAAGAGAACAGAGATGAACTGAGGAGAAAGGTTGCTGAATGTTTAAAAGATAAGAATTTTGATGGTTCTACGAAAGATCCACAGCAAGAAGAACGCAAGAAATGGTTCCGTAAAGACACTAAAAGAACGTTCAAGCGTCCTTTGAAGTTTTACAAGAGAGATAGAGATGTATCACTTGGGGACATCATCAGCTGGGGTTTCTTACCACAAGTGAATGCATATGCTATCAGAAGGGAATATGGTGTACAATATTTTGCATATCTTTATGATATCCTGTCATTACCCTGGTGAGATATGGAAGAATTGTCGAAGGTTAGAACACTGGATTATCCTGTTAGAGAGCTTGATGTACCAATGTCACACCCCCAAAAATCCACATGCGGAGTACCACTGCTTGGAGGCGTAACATGACCAGGATTAAGCCACCAATCATATTGAACATGTAATTAATAACAAATAAAAGTAAATGCAAACCAAACATTCAATACGATAGGTGTTCAAAACATAAATATAGTTTTCAAAGTGTAGCGGAAGCATAGCGTAAAACCAAAGCAAGTAATAAGTTTCCAATGTTTAAGTTTATAACATGGCATCCACGATCCATGTCCCACAACGACCTGCTCCTTCCTGTGCAAGCTCCATAAGTACCTAAGGTCCTGCAAGGCATGCAGCAGAGAGTCAACAACTAGTTGAGCGAGTTCACAGTTAATAGTTCAGTAATTGTAATAGTATAGTAAGCCTTGTGTTCAATCATTAAGTCATGTATCGTATTAGTTCGTATCGCGGCCTTCTAGGCATGTATGCGAAGGTTAGGGGAAATTTCCCAAGTATTCTAGACTAGGTATATTTGTATCGCAGCCACCCGGCATGTGTGCGAAGTTTAGTGTATGGTTCGCAGCCATCCCAGGCATGTATGCGAAGATTAGTCATATTATCGCAGCCAACCCTGGCGTGTGTGCGAAGATCAGTTCTATTAGTATCACTAGTCTAGTCGTATCTTATCAATAACCCTTCCTCACCCGAGGACCATATAACTAAGTTCCATTAGCTAGGTAAGTGCAAGTAAATAATCCAATCCCATTCCCACCCTGGGAACCCCATGCCTTGGCTGTGTGAACTCACCTGGGTTTGCTCGGTATGCTAAGTTATGTGCTCACAGTTAATCAATCAAGTCCTAGAGTGCACGTATACGTAATCAGTTTATATTTACGAAGTTGGCACGTAAGTATAATCATAGTGGACAACGCATCAAAAATCACCAAGTAGCACATTGCACGTATTCATGATCAGGCGTAACATCTAACAGCAGTTAGTTAACTCAGTTAAGTCTTAACAGAATCAAATTACCAAACAGTTTACCCAGTCGGCGAAACACCCATGTTTCGCCGTGAAACCCTTTGACGAAACACTTCCCTTTCGTCGATCACATTCTTGGCGAAACACACTACTGTTTCGTCAATTGCCCTTGGCGAAACACAAATCCTGTTTCGCCGCACATTCCATTTCGTGACCCAATTCAGTTACGTCGATTAATCAGTTACGAAAATATCACAGGAAACCCTAATTGCCGTCATCATCAAACAGTAATCATACAGAAGTCATTAGCACAGAAATCATCATCTAGTCATCATGCAATCATAATCATACTAACGTCTATCATAATCCCTAGTTTATGAGTACCACAATTACCCTACCACATCACATCAACGAGTTTTATTAACATGCTATCGTGCATTCAGATTACATTAGTAACATTTAAACATGGTCGTTCCCAGACATCATACAATCTCGTTCATCATTCAATATCATCTACACTTCAAAACATAGAACTTGTAACCGATTAAACCATACATTACGAATCCAAAATCATCTTACGCATATACCCATATTTGATCCAGCAATCAAGCATATACACAACATGTATAAAGAAATCAAAAGACAAAGAAATCGATTAGACGAACACGCACTAACCGAGATATCCGGGATGATAGTTCGATCGCTAGAGGGCTTGGGAGAACACAGAGTTGCCGTCACACACAAGGGAGTTCTAGGGTTTTCTGTTTTGCTAAAGTGTGCCAAATTGAGCGGTTCCGTATAACTTATACGCGCCTAAGTGTTTTGGGCCCTTACTGGGCTTGGTGAAACTGACGGGCCGGCGAAACAGCCTGTTTCGTCGAGAGGCAGGTGACGGAACACATCTTGTTTCATCGGATGGTTATTGGCGAAACACATTCTTGTTTCGTCGAGTCCTTAATGGGTTCTAACCGTTTAAGTTTAAGTTTTCTGGTAAGTCACATGTTATACATATACAACCAAACACAAAATCAAGCAAACACAATCTGTTTCATCGTAACACAATGTGTACATTACAAGTCAAACAAGTCAAACAACTACACAGTCAAAGTCAACGTGCATTTAATGCGAAAGTGAAAGTCGGAAACTCGAGTTGTCACAACCAATTTGGGGTCTGATAAAATTTGAAGCCTTAAAAGGATTCAAACACTGGAAGCCTCACTACCCGAAGAAAGTGAAGAGGGTAGATCCAGTGACTGGAGTTGAAGAGTGTAGGATCGTTTGCTGACCCAATGAGTCGATCAGAAGAGAACTTAGACTAGTTCAGAGGCGGAATTCATTGAATTAGTCTTCGTAAAGCTTGATTTCACACTTTAACGTCTCCTTTATTGATTAATTGTCAGTTTACAAGAACGTGGAGACAAACGGGCAGAGCTTCGCCTTTTCACACACACATACGTACTAACTTCTGACTAACTAACTGGAACCGCTCATTGGACCCCTATATATAGAAGTCTTGGGCCGCTCATATGGATAAGTCCATATGAGCGATCCAACTACTTACCAGATAAGCGATCCAAACATTCTGTCACTCGAGCGGTCCATCATTATGCCTTATGAGCGGTCCTCAACCTAATTGGACTAATGAGCGGTCCAACAAGTTCAATTCTATACAAACTTTCTCATTTTCCTATCACTATACAACCAGCTCTGCCCTAAGACTCGAACGAAGATGTAGTCGACAGACAACTGCACCAACAGACTCCCCCTTGAATGTTGACGGAATCTTCAGTGAGAGTCTTCAATCATTTCCAGCTCTTCACTCTTGTTCGGTCTTCTTCAGGAACTCAGCCTGGAATCAAATCTTCTTCAGGAATTCCTTCCTGGAATCATATGCCTGGATCTTTCTCTGGCTCTAACTTTCATCAGACTCCCCCTATCATCATGCTGGGATCTCTATCTGGAAATCGTTATCACCATTGAAATCAACTCCTGGCTTTCTCTGTTTAAGCTCTTCTCTGGTTCTGATAAGTCTCCTGGCTATCCATAGCGACAGGATCAGAAACCTGCAAAACTCAACCATACTATTACAAACTAATACAATTTGCAATTCAACTTAATGAATCAGCAAATCATATAAGAAAAATTATGAAGATCAAACTGTAGGTTACCATTCAACTTATTCATCAAGTTAATGAACCAAATTTGCATTTCAAATCTTCACAATTTAACACTCTCTCTCAAACCACAAGTTCAACATGTTTAGCACTTGAAATGTCAAATATCAGTTCTTCACACTCTGTTGTCGAAAATCTTTTTGTAGTTTTCAAATATCAAACAAAAATACAATATATTTGGATTTTTGAATTTAATGAAATACAAAAATGAACACTATTTTTGAGAGATTGTGCAAGAGGATCATATCGGTTTTTTTTGAGACGTATCACCAACACCGTTGATCTTGATTAATCAGCAAATGTTAAAAACAAATTTACTTCTGATTGTCAGTATTGTTGTCCACTTAAACCTCTACACAAATTTTCAATTGATTCAAGATACGTATTTAATGTATTAGCACTTAAACTTATTTGAGTGTCCCACCTCTTGAATATACTCCCGTATCCAGATCCCAATATTCTGATCTACAGGTAAGTATAACTACAAATGATATCTGTATATAAATTAGGGGAAAAATGCGAGAACTGAGGGATCTCAGGTCAGAACTTCCGTTCAGCAGAGAGATATCAGCTTCGACTTAGCAGTGGGTCCCCTTTAGAGGATCTTTTCAGCTACAACAACTGATCATCAATTTTATTGTCTAATCAGCTAAGGGCTTTATGCTATGTTTCAAGCATATGAAGAAAGTATTAGCCAGGGACTAGGTCAGAACTACCGTTCAGCAGAAGTCCCGGAATAATACCCCAGACATCAATTGAGTACAAGAACCTAGTATTCCAGAATAAGAAACCTTTCAAACGAGATTTCAGGGGTTACCTATATATCCAAGTAGTGTTCCCCACAAAATAAGTAAGTTTGATTTTATGTTTATATCTCGAATACAATTTACTAACTGTGTGAAGCCTACTGACACATCATTAGTAAGACTTGTTTAAAAACAATTTTGTCTTTACAAATCTCTAGCATGCTGTGATAGTCCACCGATGTACTATCATCTCCTCTTTTTGCAACAAAACTCATTTTCATTTTTCAATTTTTTTAAATTTTTCAAAATTTTCCTACTCCCCCTAAAATCAAAATATGTTTCAATTTTGATTTTCTGAGGAAAAATTGAAAAACAAACTATACAAAAATTTGACAACATTATGTGAATCACCTCAATTCACCATTCTCGTGCAAAAACAATCAGAACTCCCCCTCACAACAAACTATTTTCCCATAATGATTTCAAAACACTTAAGTTTGTTTCAATCAAAATGGTTTTTCCGGAAAAATTAGTTTGTGTTCCAACCATTTGTAGATTCGGGGTTATCTCTTCATCTTGTTTTCTTCAAACCTTTTAAAGATTTATCATTTCCAGTTTTATCATAAACCATCAGTAGAAAATCAAGTACAAATTAATGTCCCTGATTTACCACATGTAAATCGAAAAATCACCAAAGTGAAATTTCTCAAGAAATGTGCCGATTCCTGATCCACGATACCATCTTGGGATCTCCGGCAAGTCAGGTTTTTCTATTTAAACAATTTCACCCAAGCCTGACTGACCTTGGGTGATTTCGAATTCTTGCTCAACAATGGTGGAAAATTTGCATCATCCATTGCTAAACTAGAATTCTCAACTTTTACCTCAACCAATGGCTCCTCTGGTTTTACCATACCAGAATCATTGCCTGAAGGTGGCTTGTCCGACTTTGATCTGTCAGATTCATCGCCGACCTTTTCCTTCTTCTTCCCTCTCTGTTCTGTCCTCAGATTTGTATCTGATGAATTCGTCTTGCTTGTTTTTGCAACTGAAGGAGTCGATTCATCAGAACTATTAATCTGTTTGTCCCGTGAACCCGAGGACAAAATTCTCTCTAAATACTCTCTTGCCTTCTTCCTCTTTTTTCTCAGTCTGTCTTTTTGCCCCTGTGAAAGCTTTACTTTCTTTTCTTGAGTTGACTGCTCTTGAACTTTAGGTTTCAGAACCTTCTGCTCCTGGGGCTTGACTTTGACTGGTATCTTTGCCGATTTCTGAGAATTAGCCCTCAATCTTTCATTCGATTTCCTTGGGCATTCTCTGGCAATGTGACCTTTAATATTGCAATTAAAGCACCTCCTAGTCTCATATCTCCAGTACCGGCAGTTAACAGCAATGTGTCCATGATAGCCGCAGCTGTAGCACATTCTGTTATCGTACCTATCACCATTTTTAGTCCAAACACTCAGATCAAAGCATTGTTTGGCTTGGTGATATGCTTTTCTCAAACTTGCTGGATTTGGTTTTGAAGCACTGTGGTCCAACCTGCACCACTTATTACCAACAATTTTAGAATTTTCATTTTTTACTTTTTTTAATTTTTTCTTTTGATTGGATGAACGATCTGATGAACTTTTAATATTTTTTTGAACAATCTTCTCATTCTTTAATTTTTGTTTCTGTTCTGCTTTCTTCTTCAACGGTTTTTGCTTCGAGCATTCACCTTTTTCAGTTGATTGCAGAACAGTTTTCTGAAATTTGTCTTTTTTATCATCAGATTTTTCATCGCAATCTTTAACTTTGACTTTGTCAAAGTCCGTGACATTGTCACTCATTGGAACAGAGTTGATTGGTTTTGGACAAGGAATATTCAACTTGTCAGATGAAGTCACAAAACCAATCAATTTCTTTTCAAGTTCATCAATTCTGTTCCTCGAATTCTCAGCTTCACTTTCAAGCTGAGATATTCTTTCAAGATGAGACTTGATTGAATTTTCATTTTCATTTTTCAAGTTTTCAAGAACAGTCTTTTCATTTTCCAAAATTTTTATCTGTTCTTGAAATTTTGATTCACTGGCTTTCAGGTTTTTGTTTTCAAGCTTGATCCAGAAATCCTCATCTTCTGAAGATTTCTATTTGTTTTCAAAAACCTTTATATTTTCTTTCAACTTCCTGTTTTCAAATGTCAAACTGTCCAAACCACCCAACAGTTTGTCATTTTCTGCCTTCAACTTCTCACAACTTTCTTGAATTATAAGAATCTGTTTTTCATCAGCCTGCTTCTCTTCTCTCAACTTCTTGATTTCCAATGCCAAACTTTCCGCATCTTTGACAAGTTTGTCATTATCATTCTTGAAGTTGTCGCATTTGAAGCATACTGTTTTCACAGATTCTTCAACCTTCGGCACTTGTTCTTTCTCTATCTTGTATGTACCTGCACCAAAGATTGTAACAAGATCAAGAGGATTTCTATTATCATCAATATAACAGCCTCTTTTCATATCATACACCGACTTTCTTTTTGTTCCCAAACAAAAATTGATTCTTTTGTTTATTTCTTTTATCACTTCTAAACTCAAATCTTCCAAATTTATTTTTATCTTATCCAATAATTCTCTCTTCTTTTGATAATTCTCATAATCATGATCCTTAAGTTTTTTAATGAATTTATATAGGGACATTTGTGAACCATCATCATTTTTTCTCAGATTTTTCAGGCAATCATCCCATTCAGCTGATAATCCATTAGCAAACTTTGAAATCTGATCTTTTTCTTTTATATTCATATCATTTTCTTTCAAATACTCAATCAACCGATCAAAACGTTTCTCCAAATCATCCAAAGTTTCATCTTTCTTACTCAGAAAACATTCAAATCGTTTACACCAAACCTCTTTAGACAAATTCCGATAAGAATTACTAAGATGTCCTCGATACCAACTATTCATTCTTTCAAGATCATTGTTTTCCTGCACATCAAAACTCATTGTCATTTTTCACAAAAATCCCGACAAATATATTGTGAACACAAACAAGAACCAGATGTCCTAATCAGTGAATCGGATGAGCGAACCAAACAACCCAGATCAAATAAGCGGTCCAAGATTTTCCTTTCGAGCGGTTCCACTTGTTCAAATAAGCGGTCCAGAAGTGATTGTTCGTTCGAGCGGTTTAACTAATATCCTTTTGGAGCGGTCCAAGTCAACCAATTGGATAAGCGGTTCCTGATGTACAGATTAGCGATCCAAAGATGTTTGAATGGGCGGCCCAAGAACACTTCGACTGAATAAGCGGTTCTAGATCCGTCCGGATAAGCGGTCCAACAATGTATGGATGAGCGGTTCAGAACTGTCCGAATTAGCGGTCCAACGTCATTCGAACGAGCGGTCTACAATCAATTCCAATTTTAACCCACTTAAACTTCGAGTTTTGATTTGAAACTTTCCAGGGTTTGTCACGGTACTATTGTGCACAATCCCTGAGATTTTGAACAAATTTCAACCGTGAAATCTTATCGAACCAGAAAAGAAAGTGTAGAAGTGAGAATTTCAAGCGAAAATCGAGCTAAACAGCAAGAACTCTTCCTCCTGAGCTCTGATACCACATGTAGGATCGTTTGCTGACCCAATGAGTCGATCAGAAGAGAACTTAGACTAGTTCAGAGGCGGAATTCATTGAATTAGTCTTCGTAAAGCTTGATTTCACACTTTAACGTCTCCTTTATTGATTAATTGTCAGTTTACAAGAACGTGGAGACAAACGGGCAGAGCTTCGCCTTTTCACACACACATACGTACTAACTTCTGACTAACTAACTGGAACCGCTCATTGGACCCCTATATATAGAAGTCTTGGGCCGCTCATATGGATAAGTCCATATGAGCGATCCAACTACTTACCAGATAAGCGATCCAAACATTCTGTCACTCGAGCGGTCCATCATTATGCCTTATGAGCGGTCCTCAACCTAATTGGACTAATGAGCGGTCCAACAAGTTCAATTCTGTACAAACTTTCTCATTTTCCTATCACTATACAACCAGCTCTGCCCTAAGACTCGAACGAAGATGTAGTCGACAGACAACTGCACCAACAAAGAGACAATCCTGCATTTGAAGAAACCAAGAGTGATGAAGAATATTCCGGTGCCAAAGATGGAACAATAGTTCTATAAAGGTTTTGTGTGTTGGGTATACAGCTGTATAACGACTGAAGCTGTGATTACTTACAGAGCAGAGAATGAAATTAGAGAAATCTTTGTATATGATCCGCTATGGTTGGTGAACTGCTCTGCTAAAGACATAGAATGTTTGTTTGTAAACAAAATCTGGTTCAAAGCTGAAGATAGAGATCAAGCGATGCAGTTTCAGAAAGTTGTTTCTATATGTTTTCAGAAGGGAATTAATGCTGATAACAAATGGAATTCAAAGTGGCGAGAGATAGAGAAAGAAGAGGCTCGAAAAGCTAAGAAGAGAAGGAAAGCTCGTGAAGACAAAGATAATATGCTGAGGCATACTGTTAATCAGAGAATGGCTGCTGAAGAAAAAGAAAAGGGTTGATGAGAACGAGAAGCTTAGGAAGCTGTTGTTGAAAAAGCCTAAGCCGAGGGAAGAGAAATTCAAGTCGCTATGAAAAAAGCGCTGAAGACCAGACTGAAGACTCCGGCCATATCCAAGGGGGAGTTTGTTAGTGCACGATGTCTATAGCCTACGTCTTAAGTCTAGGTCATGATGTATAGGGGTCAAAAGTGTCAAATATGTAAAGTTTAGGGTGTTTTATGTAATTCCGCTTGAAATGGTCCTGTGTAATTCCGCACGGAATTACATTAAGTAATTCCGTTTGAACTGTCAAGGTATGTTTCAAGCGGAATTAGATGGCCTATATATATGTGTGTGTAGCTTCTCATTTGGCATGGAATTAGCTAGTGTGTCACGAAGTGCTGCTGAAATTCCACCGTGCAATCAAGTCTATTTTGAATGAGAAGCTTGTTTTAAAGTGAAATACTATGTCTCTACTCAATTCTTCACTGATTCTAAGCTGTTTGTTTGATTCCGCCTCTCAAACAGTTGTGTATTGCCTCTGATTGACTCATTTGGTCGGTAAAACGATCCTACAAACATTCACATTCTCAAGTGGAAATTCAATATCCAAATACAACTTATCAGAACTAGACATCTTGTACATGACAAGAGTAGGTTCATCATTTGAGTTGTTTTGGGATTTTGATTTCGGAATGTAGTTGTTTAGAAAACATTCTTCATCTTCAGTTGAGTCACTCTCAGATTTTAAAACCTTTTCAACCACATATTTTACGACTTCAGACACTGTTTTCATCAGACGATGAAGTGAATGCGACATCGATTGTTTCTGGAAGTTTTATATCATTTGTTTCATCATCATTATCCAACCCAGACTTTTTCTTTGAAAAATTGTTTAACACAGGTGGTGGAACTTGATGATAACCCACCCCGGTTCCATCTGAGTATACATCTTCACCAGCTTTGTTCTTCCCAATTGGTTTGGAAACTATGTGTTGAAGAACAAAGCTTGCGGAACTGTAACTGTTCAGTTTCAGATTGATTCTTTCGTTCTCAATCTTAGCTTCCTGAAACTGAAGCTTAAGATTTGCAATCTCATCCAACTGCTGGTTGATTTGTCTTTCTTTTTCCTGAAGAACTTCAGACAATTGAAGATTTTCTTTATATGTTTTACCGTTACGCTCATCAGAATATTTTATTGTTCTTTTCAGCTTCTCATGATTTTCAAAAATTTGTCGGTTTTCATTGTGACAACTCGAAATTTAAAACCTTTCTTGTGCCTCGATGTAACATACTTGTACGTTATGTGACTAGTTAACTGATTAAGCTTAATGATAAACGTGAACCTTTTATGTGATATGTGCCTTGCCATGTGTGCATTTGTATGTATATATGTACGTGTTATATGTGAGCCGAGAACCCGACTCGAGACCATGAGGTCTCGAGTGAACAGTAACCGGTTTGGACCTTTGGCCGGTTGGGCCATTTGGGCCGTAAACCCCTTTAGCCGGTTTGTAAGCCCATTAGGGTGCACCACCTTAGAACTAGTATATAACCTTGGGGATTATGCAACCTTGCAATCTTCTTGAACAACACACACACTCATACTCTCACTCTTTCCCCTCTCACCAAAACCGAACACCACTCCTCATTCTCGAATCTTTGGACGTTTGGATCGGCTCACACTCAATCGGTTAGAAGCCACACACGCACCTCACCAACCGGTTAGTACTTATGGTGTTTTGATTGATGTTTATTGTTGTTAAATGATAAAAGGAATGTTAGGATGTTTATTGTGTTTAAATGTTAGTGTTTGCATGATGATATGTGGTTACTTGGTTGTTGTTTAATCCATGATGTAAGGGTAATGTTTCGGTTAAGTGTTTATGCTATAAAGGGTCACCATACTTGATTTGTAAATGAAAAACCATGGTCTAAATGATTACGTGTGGTCATAAATAATATTTCGGTTCAATGATGATGGAAGTATCGATTACATGCTTGTCTTATGAATTGTTGCATATATTGTTGCTTGGAAAATGGGTTTGATGTTAGCTTAGAAACTATAGTCTTGACCGAATATGCATAAAGTTTGAATGAAGGTTATTTATGCTTTGAATGTTTGAAGAACATGAAGAACTTGTTGAATATCATATGAATGTGTGTTGAATATTTGAATTCTGCCATGTTTGATCCATTTTAGCAAATGTTTAGACAAGAAAACATGTTTAAGTGGATAGTACACAAATAGGGTGCATGCAATTGGAATTCTATTGGATAGTACAACTGTGCAGAATCAGCAGCTGTTGGGGAGTCGGAACCCCTGGTTGCGACTCGAAACCTCCACGTTGCGACACCAAATTGCGAGTCGAGAACACCTGGTTGCGACTCGCAACCATAGCATGACAAGCCGAGACCACAGGTTGCGAGTCCCGTTGCGACTCGAGACCTTAGCATGACGAGCCGAAACCGTGGTTGCGACATAGGTTGCGACTCGCAACCACCTATGATCAACACAAACAGCATGACTCGAAACCATGCTTGCGAGTCTTGTTACGACTCGAGACCAAAAGCAGCATAACCCGAGACCGGGGTTGCGAGTCCGGTTGCGACTCGAGACCACGCTTATTGGACTTGCTTAGTTACGGGCCTTAGTTAATGGGCCGGCCTTGTGGACTTCTGTATTACTGTGGACACGTTGTTTTGGGCCTGTTATTACGAGCCCAACTGTTGGGCCTCACTCTTGGACCTTGGATTGTGTTTGACTGTTAATTGTGAACTGTTAATGTTGAACGTGTTGCCATGATCAATACCTGTGTACAATACGTGTGAACATACGTGCACTGCTTGGTTTGAATCTGATTATAAGTGGTATCTATGTTAGGACGTAATTGACTACTTGCGACTCGATTGACCCTTCTGTGTTACTACCGAGCAAACCAAGGTGAGTTCACACCCTCTACAAAGCATGGGATTCCCTGGGTTGGGAACGGGGTTAAGGAACGTGGGTTCCTCGTCCTCCTTGGGTAGGACGGCAGTGGTTCAGGAATGTGATTCCTCGTCCGGATGGACGGATGGCACGTACTAGACTAAAACTCTATCACGAAGTCCCTCCTTTTTGTATCGACTAATCGCCGGGCCAATGGCGAGCGGGTCATTAGTTAGATAGCGCTATTTAGGTCTGACAAACCTCACACCGTGCCGCAGAGGGCGGACGTGAACTAATGGATCTGGGGCACGTCAATGATGATAGACATTGATGTTTTCAGGGCACATAAACATGACTACAGTCAGCAGTCGATATGGTAACGAGTCTAGTGTACGCATGGGGTAGCCCCCACGACCGAAATGCCTGATAACTAACATGGGGTAGCCCCCACGGCTGGAATGCTGGAGTAACTGGGAATGAACAAGTCACGTTTTTTTTTAAACTATGGGGTAACCCCCACGGCAGGATGCCAGATAAAGGAAACTGTTTTCGAAACAATTAAAAACGAACACCCAACTGTGAACTCACTCAACTAGTTGTTGACTCGTTACTACATGCTTTGCAGGACCATAGGTACTCAGCTGGAGCTTGCATGGAGGAGGGTTGTTGTGGGACACGGATTGCTGTGTACTATGTTAAACTTGAAACCATTTGAACTTATGTTTTAACTTTAAGACTTATGCTTCCGCTTGCAACTTAAACTCGTTTGTTTAGAAACACCAATCGTATTGGTTAAACTTTTATAACTGTTTATATGCTTGTTCAGTATGATTGGTGGCTGGATCCTGGTCAGTCACGCCTCCAAGCGGTAGTACTCCGCAGGTGGATTTTGGGGGTGTGGCAGATTGGTATCAGAGCCATTGGTTATAGTGAACTAGGTTTTAATAAAGGAGAAACGTTTTTGTTAAAACCAGACTATAACCGGTATAGTGCTCAACGGTCCACAACGACACTTCACTCCGCATGCAAGGCTCGACATTCTAGGTAATATGATGTGTGTATATTGCCTACTTGTTAGTTACATAAGTACATTGCTCATGGTATGCTTGATTAGTATAACTACTGTTGTTTGAACACGTGCGTGCTTACTCTGTCCTACTATCGTACTTTCGCGAACCTCTCCCACTCGTATTACTCTTGATATGAAGAATCATGTCTGGACGCGTTAACATGACACAAGCCCAGTTGACCGCACTGATCAACAAACGAGTTGCCGCAGCACTCGCAGCTGCACACGCAGGAGGTATATCCTGCAGCCCGAACTTATCCTAGGATCTTTAGGATCCTACTCTCGTGAACCAACCTTTGTGTTAAACTCTGTCTTTCTTTCACCTACCTTAGGTCAATATGCTCAGGCACCGGTGTGCACTTTTAAGACCTTTATGGACTGTCGACCCACTACTTTTAGCGGAACTGAAGGAGCAGTAGGTCTCCTCCACTGGTTTGAGAAACTGGAGTCTGTGTTCGAAATGTGTGAATGCCCTGAAGCGCGCAGGGTAAAGTATGCTACTGGTACTCTCGAGGGTTTGGCCCTCACGTGGTGGAATGCGCAAGTGCAAATGCTGGGGTTGGTTGCTGCCAACGCCACCCCATGGGAGAATTTCTAGGAAATGATCAGGGAGGAATACTGCAGTCGTGATGACATTCACAAGCTGGAAGATGAATTCTACAATCTCAAGATGACGGGGTCAGAGATTGAGGCGTATACTAAGAGATCGCATGAGCTTGCCTTGTTGTGTCCTACTATAGTGGACCCTCCGTATAAGCGAATTGAACTTTATCTCAAGGGCTTGGTGCCAGAGATCCAAAGCCATGTGACTTCAGCAAACTTGACTACTATCCAGCAGGTTGTTCAGTTGGCTCACCGACTTACTGATCAGGCGGTGGAGCAGAACAAGTTACCAAAGCGCATAGGTGCTGCAACTACTTCTGGTACTTCTAGTGAGAACAAACGGAAATGGGATGGAACTTCAAGCAAGGGTTCGACTTCTGTACAATCTCAGTCTCAGCAGAGAAAGACTGACGACCACAAGAGCCCCAGTCAGCAATCGTCTGGTGGTCAAAGTCATGGTGGGTACAAGGGGAATCACCCCAAATGCAATTGTTGCAACCTACACCACAGTGGGCCATGCACCAGGGGCAACTGTCATCGGTGCAACAAGCCTGGTCATGTTGCAAAGGATTGCAGGAGCGCATATCCCGCCAATCAGAATCGTCAGCAACCTCAGCAGAACCAGCGACAGCAGCAGGGTAACAACAAAGGGTGCTTTCAGTGTGGAGCTGAGGGCCACTTCAAGAAAGATTGTCCCCAACTGAACCAGAACAACAACAACAACAATCAGGGGAATGGTAACAATGGGAACCACAACAACAACAATGGTGCTAGGGGACGAGTGTTCGTGATTGGTCAAGGTGAAGCAAGGAATGATCCCAACGTGGTGACGGGTAAGTTCCTTCTCGACGACTTTTATGTTACAGTCTTATTTGATTCGGGTGCCGATACTAGCTATGTGTCACTAGAAGTTAGTAAAATGCTTAAGCGTATTCCGACACCCCTGAGCGACAAGCACACTGTAGAGCTAGCTAATGGTAAGAGTTTGGAGGCCTCACACGTAGTCAAAGGTTGCCAGCTTATCCTCGCTAACCAGACCTTCTCTATTGACCTTATTCCTATCGTCTTGGGTAGTTTCGACGTTGTCATTGGGATGGATTGGTTGTCCCAATACCGAGCAGAGATTCTTTGCAACGAGAAGATCGTTCGTATTCCTGGTTTAGGTAGTGAACCTCTCATGATTCGTGGCGACAAGAGAAGTGTTGTTGAGAACATCATCTCTCTTCTTAAGGCCCAGAAGTGCTTACGAAAGGGCCACACTGCGATTTTGGCTCTAGTTACTGATACCACAGAGAAAGAGAAGAAGCTAGAAGATTTTCCAGTTGTACGTGACTATCCTGAGGTATTCCCTGAGGAATTACCTGGTCTTCCGCCCCATCGCCAAGTCGAGTTTCAGATTGAACTAGCTCCTGGAGCTGCACCTGTAGCACGTGCACCTTATCGTTTGGCTCCATCCGAGTTGGAGGAACTCTCCACGCAACTACAAGAACTCTTGGATAAGGGTTTTATTCGTCCTAGCTCATCGCCTTGGGGAGCTCCAGTACTATTTGTGAAGAAGAAGGACGGTACTTTCAGAATGTGTATCGACTATCGTGAACTCAACAAGGTGACTGTGAAGAATCGTTATCCTCTACCGCGCATTGACGACTTGTTCGACCAATTACAGGGGTCAAGCTACTACTCAAAGATTGACCTGAGATCGGGATACCACCAGCTGAGAGTTCGAGAAGAGGATGTCTCTAAGACAGCCTTTAGAACTCGATATGGGCACTATGAGTTCTTGGTCATGCCGTTCGGGCTGACGAACGCGCCCGCAGTTTTTATGGACTTGATGAACCGAGTTTGCAAGCCGTATCTGGACAAGTTCGTTATAGTCTTCATCGACGACGTCCTGATCTATTCTAAGAGTCAGGAGGAGCACGAACAGCATCTACGACTTATTTTGGAACTCCTTCGAACAGAACAGCTTTACGCAAAGTTTTCGAAATGCGACTTCTGGCTTCGCGAAGTCCATTTCTTAGGGCATGTGGTGAACAAGGATGGGATTCACGTTGATCCATCCAAAGTGGATTCTATTAAGAACTGGCCTGCACCTCGTACACCAAAGGAAATTCGCCAATTCTTGGGATTGGCAGGTTACTACAGAAGATTCATTAAGGATTTTTCTAAGATCGCGCAGCCTCTCACCTCGCTAACGCAGAAAGGCGTTGTTTATCATTGGGGAAATGCACAAGAGTCAGCTTTTCAGCATCTAAAGGATAGACTCTGTAGCGCACCTATCCTTTCATTGCCAGAGGGCACAGAAGATTTTGTGGTTTATTGTGATGCGTCAATTCAAGGTCTTGGTTGTGTATTGATGCAACGAGATAAGGTCATAGCCTATGCCTCACGCCAACTCAAAGTTCACGAGAAGAACTACACTACGCATGATTTAGAGCTGGGAGCTGTTGTTTTCGCACTTAAGTTATGGCGGCATTACCTATACGGAACCAAGTGCGCCATCTACACCGACCACAGGAGCCTGGAGCACCTATTCAAGCAGAAGGAACTGAATATGCGGCAACGACGATGGGTCGAGCTGCTAAATGATTACGAGTGCTCTATCAGGTATCACCCGGGCAAGGCCAATGTTGTGGCAGACGCCCTAAGTCGAAAGGACACCGCGCCTAAGCGCGTAAGAGCTCTACAACTCACGATCCATTCTAGTCTACCTTCGCAATACGAGCTGCTCAGATAGAAGCACTGAAACCAGAAAACGTTAGAGCTGAAGCCCTACGAGGGTCAAGGCAACGCTTAGAGCAGAAGGAAGACGGTGCTTACTACGTAACAGGACGCATCTGGGTCCCACTCTATGGCGACTTACGAGAACTTGTGATGGATGAAGCGCACAAATCTCGCTACTCGGTACACCCTGGTTCGGACAAGATGTACCACGATATTAAAACTACGTATTGGTGGCCTAGCATGAAGGCCCACATAGCAACTTACGTCAGCAAGTGTTTGACTTGTGCGCGAGTCAAAACGGAATATCAGAAACCCTCAGGCCTACTCCAACAACCAGAGATACCACAATGGAAATTGGAGCAAATTTCCATGGATTTCGTTACTGGCCTACCTAGATCACAGCGCGGAAACGATACTATCTGGGTGATTGTGGATCGACTTACAAAGTCCGCACACTTCTTGGCAATTAAGGAAACAGATAAATTCTCCACTCTAGCGGAAATATATCTCAAGGAAGTTGTTTCGAGGCACGGGGTGCCCACTTCTATTATCTCGGATCGAGACGCGTGTTTTACCTCAGAGCTGTGGCAAGCAATGCACAAATCTTTTGGCTCACGTTTGGATATGAGCACAGCGTATCACCCACAGACGGACGGGCAGTCCGAGCGAACCATTCAGACCTTAGAAGACATGCTTCGGGCATGTGTAATCGACTTTGGCAACAGCTGGGAGAAGCATCTGCCACTTGTGGAATTTTCATATAATAACAGCTACCACACCAGCATCAAAGCTGCTCCGTTTGAGGCATTGTACGGACGTAAATGCCGGTCACCTCTTTGTTGGGCAGAGGTGGGAGATAGTCAAATCACTGGTCCAGAACATGTGGTGGACACTACTGAGCGGATTGCTCAAATACGACAACGCATGGCGGCCGCTCGAGACCGTCAGAAGGCCTACGCCGATAAGGGCAGAAAACCACTTGAGCTCCAGGTTGGGGAGCGGGTATTACTCAAAGTTTCACCCTGGAAGGGTGTGGTTCGTTTTGGTAAACGAGGCAAACTCAACCCACGATACGTTGGACCTTTCGAAATCATTGAGAAAATAGGCAAGGTGGCCTACAGACTGAACTTACCAGCGGAACTCGGGGCAGTTCACAACGTTTTCCATGTGTCGAATCTGAAGAAGTGTCTGTCAGATGAGACCCACGTGGTTCCTCTGAAGGAACTCACAATCGACGAACAGTTGAAGTTCGTCGAGGAACCAGTCGAAATCACGGACCGGGATGTTAAGGTCCTCAAGAGCACTAGGATACCTCTCGTTCGAGTTCGTTGGAACTCACGTCGTGGCCCAGAGTTCACCTGGGAGCGCGAAGATCGGATGAAACAAAAGTATCCCCAACTGTTTCAGATTGATTCTTTCGTTCTCAATCTTAGCTTCCTGAAACTGAAGCTTAAGATTTGCAATCTCATCCAACTGCTGGTTGATTTGTCTTTCTTTTTCCTGAAGAACTTCAGACAATTGAAGATTTTCTTTATATGTTTTACCGTTACGCTCATCAGAATATTTTATTGTTCTTTTCAGCTTCTCATGATTTTCAAAAATTTGTCGGTTTTCATTGTGACAACTCGAAATTTAAAACCTTTCTTGTGCCTCGATGTAACATACTTGTACGTTATGTGACTAGTTAACTGATTAAGCTTAATGATAAACGTGAACCTTTTATGTGATATGTGCCTTGCCATGTGTGCATTTGTATGTATATATGTACGTGTTATATGTGAGCCGAGAACCCGACTCGAGACCATGAGGTCTCGAGTGAACAGTAACCGGTTTAGACCTTTGGCCGGTTGGGCCATTTGGGCCGTAAACCCCTTTAGCCGGTTTGTAAGCCCATTAGGGTGCACCACCTTAGAACTAGTATATAACCTTGGGGATTATGCAACCTTGCAATCTTCTTGAACAACACACACACTCATACTCTCACTCTTTCCCCTCTCACCAAAACCGAACACCACTCCTCATTCTCGAATCTTTGGACGTTTGGATCGGCTCACACTCAATCGGTTAGAAGCCACACACGCACCTCACCAACCGGTTAGTACTTATGGTGTTTTGATTGATGTTTATTGTTGTTAAATGATAAAAGGAATGTTAGGATGTTTATTGTGTTTAAATGTTAGTGTTTGCATGATGATATGTGGTTACTTGGTTGTTGTTTAATCCATGATGTAAGGGTAATGTTTCGGTTAAGTGTTTATGCTATAAAGGGTCACCATACTTGATTTGTAAATGAAAAACCATGGTCTAAATGATTACGTGTGGTCATAAATAATATTTCGGTTCAATGATGATGGAAGTATCGATTACATGCTTGTCTTATGAATTGTTGCATATATTGTTGCTTGGAAAATGGGTTTGATGTTAGCTTAGAAACTATAGTCTTGACCGAATATGCATAAAGTTTGAATGAAGGTTATTTATGCTTTGAATGTTTGAAGAACATGAAGAACTTGTTGAATATCATATGAATGTGTGTTGAATATTTGAATTCTGCCATGTTTGATCCATTTTAGAAAATGTTTAGACAAGAAAACATGTTTAAGTGGATAGTACACAAATAGGGTGCATGCAATTGGAATTCTATTGGATAGTACAACTGTGCAGAATCAGCAGCTGTTGGGGAGTTGGAACCCCTGGTTGCGACTCGAAACCTCCACGTTGCGACACCAAATTGCGAGTCGAGAACACCTGGTTGCGACTCGCAACCATAGCATGACAAGCCGAGACCACAGGTTGCGAGTCCCGTTGCGACTCGAGACCTTAGCATGACGAGCCGAAACCGTGGTTGCGACATAGGTTGCGGCTCGCAACCACCTATGATCAACACAAACAGCATGACTCGAAACCATGCTTGCGAGTCTTGTTACGACTCGAGACCAAAAGCAGCATAACCCGAGACCGGGGTTGCGAGTCCGGTTGCGACTCGAGACCACGCTTATTGGACTTGCTTAGTTACGGGCCTTAGTTAATGGGCCGGCCTTGTGGACTTCTGTATTACTGTGGACACGTTGTTTTGGGCCTGTTATTACGAGCCCAACTGTTGGGCCTCACTCTTGGACCTTGGATTGTGTTTGACTGTTAACTGTGAACTGTTAATGTTGAACGTGTTGCCATGATCAATACCTGTGTACAATACGTGTGAACATACGTGCACTGCTTGGTTTGAATCTGATTATAAGTGGTATCTATGTTAGGACGTAATTGACTACTTGTGACTCGATTGACCCTTCTGTGTTACTACCGAGCAAACCAAGGTGAGTTCACACCCTCTACAAAGCATGGGATTCCCTGGGTTGGGAACGGGGTTAAGGAACGTGGGTTCCTCGTCCTCCTTGGGTAGGACGGCAGTGGTTCAGGAATGTGATTCCTCGTCCGGATGGACGGATGGCACGTACTAGACTAAAACTCTATCACGAAGTCCCTCCTTTTTGTATCGACTAATCTCCGGGCCAATGGCGAGCGGGTCATTAGTTAGATAGCGCTATTTAGGTCTGACAAACCTCACACCGTGCCGCAGAGGGCGGGCGTGAACTAATGGATCTGGGGCACGTCAATGATGATAGACATTGATGTTTTCAGGGCACATAAACATGACTACAGTCAGCAGTCGATATGGTAACGAGTCTAGTGTACGCATGGGGTAGCCCCCACGGCCGAAATGCCTGATAACTAACATGGGGTAGCCCCCACGGCTGGAATGCTGGAGTAACTGGGAATGAACAAGTCACGTTTTTTTTTAAACTATGGGGTAACCCCCACGGCAGGATGCCAGATAAAGGAAACTGTTTTCGAAACAATTAAAAACGAACACCCAACTGTGAACTCACTCAACTAGTTGTTGACTCGTTACTACATGCTTTGCAGGACCATAGGTACTCAGCTGGAGCTTGCATGGAGGAGGGTTGTTGTGGGACACGGATTGCTGCGTACTATGTTAAACTTGAAACCATTTGAACTTATGTTTTAACTTTAAGACTTATGCTTCCGCTTGCAACTTAAACTCGTTTGTTTAGAAACACCAATCGTATTGGTTAAACTTTTATAACTGTTTATATGCTTGTTCAGTATGATTGGTGGCTGGATCCTGGTCAGTCACGCCTCCAAGCGGTAGTACTCCGCAGGTGGATTTTGGGGGTGTGACATTCATGAATTAACTTCTCATTTTCTTTCTTAGATCATTCTACATCAGTTTTATCTTTTTCAGTTCTTTCAGTTAATTCTTTTATTCTCTCATTTGAAGCTCACATCAGTTTATCTCGACTAAAGATTTGATCTTCAACCATTTTGATTTTTGCAACCAGTTCTTCAGTCTTTTTTACTGCGAGATATGCATTTGCGATACAAACTTTGCATTCTTTCATGCAATTTTTGCAATCACTTTCCTTTTAAGCCTTATCAGTCTTACCTGCTTCATTTGTTGAGCTACTACAACTGACCTTGTTTGTTGACTCAGACGCAGATTTTGAATCTACCTCTAGTTCCTTTGCCATAAGCACTTGGTCTGCCATCTTTGTCAGGTTCTCTGAGGTCATTTCTTTTGTTGTGTTGATTATCCCATCGTCGACTTTTCTTGACTTTAGCTCTTCCTCTTCAGATTTCTTTGTCTGTTCTCTCTCTCTCTGTTCATCCTCTTGCTTCAAAGATTCAATGAGAGTTTCAACTATGAGTGTTGCTGGTTCAGCAATTATGTTGCCTTTTGGATCCAAATAGCACTCACGATCCGGATCCCATCAGTTTGCCTTTTTGGCCTCTTTCCAAGCTTGATAGTTTCTATCCTTCATGGTTTGAGCTACTAGTTTCCGATAGGTGTATTTTTGCTCTTCAGTTCGTGTATCTTTGTATGGTTCAACTTTTGCCATGAACGCATAACCTACAGCATCATCTTTTGGTAAAAATTCACTCTAGTCGAAGCCTTCGTCATCATGAATAACTGCTAAGGCTTTTGACTTCTCCTTAGGAGTCTCTTCAAATTGTTTCATTCTTGGCGGCTCTTCCCTATTGCGATGATAAACAGCCTTTTTATAGTAGTCGTCATGAAACGGATTAGCTGTTTCATCTGATGCTGCATTCCTGCATTCCCTCTTGAAGTGCCCCTTCTGTTTGCACTTAAAGCTGGTCACCTTTGACTTATCAAATCCAAGCTTCGTTGAAGGCCCACCAATCGAATTTCTTCCTGTTATCTCCATGAATCTTTGCGCTCTTCGAATTCGCTTGCCATGCACCAGTGTATGTCAATCAATTCCATTTCTTCCGGATCAATCTGATCATAATCTTCTTTCGTCAGATTCGTGTTTCCGATCTTCCCGGCAACCAAGCTTTCATAAGATTCCAGGATTGAAGCAAGAAATACCATCTGTTGTTTAGCTGTTTCTTCGTTAAAGTTTTGAGCATTGTTAAGATTCAAAGCTATGTTACACTGAAATATGTTTTTAGGAACATTCTGCTGTTGCTGATTTCCTGAAGTTGATGAAGAAGATCCTCCATGATAACCACTGCTCGGTACAGAACTGCTGCTTTGTTTCTCTTGGTTCGTCGTGCTTGAACTCTCAGCTCAGAAAGCAGTTTTTGGTGAAGTGGTTTTAGGTATCATACTACCCATGT
This sequence comes from Helianthus annuus, assembly GCF_002127325.2. Lineage (NCBI taxonomy): Eukaryota > Viridiplantae > Streptophyta > Magnoliopsida > Asterales > Asteraceae > Helianthus > Helianthus annuus. Next base: position 154,737,255 of record NC_035447.2, read on the forward strand.
AGTACAGATCAACCTTTTGTTGGTACGGGGTGTTGTTGACTTTATTCATCCTTTTGATTTCAAGTTCATGACTTTTGACCCTTTCTATCAACCAGTCAACAGTCATGTCAGACATTTTCATGGTATTTTTCAAAACCAGTGCATAATACTGCCAATCCTTTTCATCTGGAAACGATTCTAATAACTTCTCAACCAACTCTTCTTCAGTGTATTTTATCCCATATCTGGCAAGCTCTATCTTCAGATGACAGAAACGCTCAATCATCTTTAACATCGACTCATTTCTCATGCATGCAAACAAATCGAACTCTTTCTTCAGTAGACGTTTCTTGTTCTTCACTATCTCAGCCCCTCCAATACACTTCTTTTCTAACTTGCCCCACAAATCTTTTGCATTTTCATAACTGATCAAAGAAATGATATCATCTCTAACAGATTGATGTAACAGGGCTATACATTTTTGTTCAGCAACAAATGTCTCTTGTTCAGATTCATTCAAGTTTTCGTAATCTTTTCTTCCAATATCGTAGCCGTTTTTCATACACTTCCAGCTTTGGTAGGCAAACGCTTTCAACCAATCTTCAAATCTCCCTGCCCATCGATTGTAGTCCTCAATCACCATGAGCTTTGGCAGCTTGTTGTAAGTACCATAAGCGTAATCGACACTGAGTGAATCAGCAATGGCCTTCTTTAGATTTTGATTGGTACTGGTGGTTGTATTCGTTGATGCCTCTCCTGTGGTGTTGTATGCAAATACATCACTGAATGGATTCATAAATTCGTCTCCTATCTTGACAAAAACCTGAAAAATTTTAAACACTTAAACAAATTTTCACACTTTTCAAAAATTTCAAACTAATGCTCTTGGATCGGATGGTGATCCGATCGAGTGACACAGCTAAATAACAGGTGTCGGACAAGCAAGTGTCGAATGGCGACTCGATCGGATAGTGATCCGATCGAGTGACACAAGAACTTTGAAAACTTTAAACCTTCAACTCTTCCCTGATCGGATGGTAATCCGATCGAGTGAGATGATGACGTCAGCTGATGAATCAAGAAATATCTAAGCCAATCCGATCGGATGGTGATCTGATCGGGTGGGATGATGACATCAGCTAGTAAATGAAGAACACAGTCTATGCCAATCCGATCGGGTGGATGACGTCAGCAATAACGAAGAACTAGACATGGTTTTTGCTTTATTTGATTCAGTTTTAGTTCGAACTTTTTAATGAAAATTTGAAGGATTGATCTTTGTTCAATTACGATTCTAATGATATCAAATTTGTTAAATTTTGTCCATGAATTCCTGTTCAATTTTGAGTTTTTCTCGCTTTAAGGTGTAAAAATGTAAGAATCAGCAAGAAATGAGTAGAAGATGAGAAATTGGTCAAATTTCCGGTGAAATTTGACAGAAATCGGCAAAGAATCACTGAAAATCCGGTGAATTTGTTGTTGTCGTCCCCGATTCAACCTCTTGTGGCTCTGATACCACTTGTTAGGCCGTTTATCTCAGGATCTGTTCGAGTAGAACGTGGCTGGATCGATCAGAATCAAGGTGCGGAATCCCTTGATTATGTTAAAGAATCAACAACGACAAGTTCAACATTTAATCCGTCTGCTTTCTATTGAAGATTGTGAAAGTACAACTATTCCGGTAGAAATACAGACTGGCAGAGCTTCGCTATCAAGTTCAGCAAAAGTTCTTAATGATCTAACACTAGCAAGCTATTTATAGGCAACTAGGGAGGCTTTAAGTGTCACCCGATCAGATGGTGATCCGATCGGATGACATACGTCGTCCGACGGATTACACTTTTACATTAACGCGCCGTTCCCAGTGTTGTCTTTACACAAACATACTTACAAGTACATACATATACAAAATTACATACACAGCACAAAATAAGACTCAATGTAGACGGAAGCTACAGACATATGTACTAACAGCTTTTCTACCTTGTATTTCTTGTATGTCATGATGTGTTCAATGTAGTCTTGTTTCATACTTTCATCATCCATTTCTGACAATTTTTGACAAAGATCTTTTGAGAACTTCTCCAAAGTTTTGACTTGTGTAAGCAGATATTGTAGATTCCTTTGAATTTCTTTATCAGTCTATACCTTTGTGTCTCTTTTTGATATATCCTCTGCTTGTTTGGCCTTCAGTTGAAGATATTCTTCTATATTTCTTGGCAGCGGATAACCTTGAAGAGATGGGAGATGCCTTTTTTCAGGATCATCTTCAGAGTAGAATGATTTGATCTCCTCCCTAACTGCTAGAAGATCCAAAGGGTATTTTACTCCCAAGGGAACCAAGGCAGTGTTTGGATCAGGGGTTTGAATTGAAGAAACTGGAACAGGTTTTTGGACAGTGGATAGAACGAGAGGTTGTGATGAAATTGGAAGTGGAGAAGGTACATTATCATCTTCAAGTACAACATTGGTTATCCTTCTCCTTTTGGGTTTTGGAGTGGTTGGTGGTGTATTTTTGGGTTGAGAGGTGGTATTTGAAGTGATGGGTGACTGACTAACAGCAATTGAAACAACTGGTGTCTCAACCACTGTTGTCACTACAACTGTTGATGTATCAACTGTTGTCTTCTGCTTTATGACAGGTGGTGGCTTTTGTGATGGTGGTTTTGTTTGTGGTGATTGAGTAGTAATGGTTGGTGAAATGATGATGGCAGTGGTTGTCACAACATTTGTTGAAACCACTGAAGTATCAACAATTGTTGATACAACAGGTATCTCAACATCTGTTGGTTTGGATGCTGGTTTAGAGGTTTGATGTGAGGAACTTTTGGGGATTTTGGGAGTAGGTTTAGTGGTTTTGGAAGGTGTGGTTTTGGGTTGGCTAGCCTTTCTGGTAGTCATTCTTTTTTTTTTTTTGAAGTACCCTGCTCTTCCTTTTCCATCAAAACTTTCTTCTCCTGTTCAAATCTTTTAGAACCCTTAATTTCCATTGTCTCCTTTTTGTTTGCTTTTTGTTCAGCAAAAGCATTCAGAGTCACATCAACCTTTTTAGAACCATCTGGCCTTGGAATATCTACCACAGGTTTAGACTTTGGGTGTGGTGGTAGATATACACCTTCTTTTCCTTTGTTTCCTTTCTCCCCCTTTTTGGCATCATCAGGGTTTTCAACATAAATGATGGTAGGATGAGAAGTGCCAGTGGTTTGAAGCAAATGGGCTTTAATTTCCTTTATATCAGCTTGTGTGTCTTTGTACCAAGCTTCCATCACATTTCTGAACATTTGAAGCTGAATCTCATGTTGTTGATCAGCATACTGTCTTTGTTTGTGAAGCAGAGGTTGAAACATTTGCCATAGCTCTGTGGGGGATGGAGAAGATTTTGAAGCAGTGACTGGAGCTTTTTGAGATTGTGACAATGTAACACCCTGAAAACGGGTTTGGTAATCAAACCACGTTAATACTACAGGACGGGTAAAATACAGTTAGTGGTAAAACGTACCCGGTAAATTTTAGGATTTAAATAAATAAATCTAATATTTGTCAAAAGGATGAGAAATACTTTGAGAAAGCAAAGTATATAAAAGGCCCGAGATTTAACGGGACTTAAAATAAAACGGGTTGTGAACAAGATAAAGTAACTAGGAAATAAATAACCTAGTACAAGTCTTGTAATTAAATGAAAGAACAAAATATCAAGTTATAAACTAAATAAAAGTGGAGGGGCCTATGTTGTTAAAATTGAAACTTATATTATTAAGTTTAACAAAATAAAAACCAAACACCCCATTTGAGGGTCTGGTTCGATCACAGGCAGGAGAAGGGCGACCCCCACTCTCAAAACCCTAACATTCACTCTCACAAATTGAAGGATCAAACCAAGTCCAAAACGAAAATCGAGCATAGATTAATGATCCCCATTGCAAGGAGATCATAAGGTATGTAAAATTTGACAAAAATTCTCTACTTGAAATTCTCATGAAGTTAGAGAACTTGAAATCTGATGATGCATGTATGAATTGTAGATGAATTAGGAACATTAAAATGTCTAGGAGTAAACCCTAGACAAGTACATGTTCAAATTATGCTAAATTCTAGTGAAATCCATGGTCACCATTGTAGATGACTAGTGGGTTATGTAGAACTTGATAAACACTAGGAAATTTGGGGTTGTGCTAGTGTAATTTGACATATGTGAAGTTATTTTAGAATTGTAAAGGCAAATATTTGTGTTAAATAGTTTGAATGATGAAAATTTGGGTTATATGACAAGTTATGAGCTTGTTAATGAATTATTTAAAATTCTGCCCTTAAGGAGTTTGTAAAAATGCCCCAAAGAAGGCTCGAAGTTGAAATTTAAAGTTAAAACGCATGATTGTGATGATTTAGCAAATTATGCGATACATGATTGAAAAAGGGTTCTAAACGGATTGCGAATTGAACTCTTTAGGCGAGGAATCCGGATCGTCAAATGGACAAGCCGGTGGATTTAGCAAATTATGCGATACATGTGAAATAAGGATTAAACAAATATGTTTGTTTGATAAAATGCATAAACGGGTTAAAATTCGGTAAGACGGCAAGGAGTCGAAGGCTTAGAAGTCTCAAAATTTATTATGTAGGATGTTGGATTTTAACTCCATATGATGGAGGATCAAATTACAATCATGTAGGAAGAAACGGTAGGTCAAACGGACAAGCGGATTAAAAGATACAAAAGTTTTCGTGTCAAAAATGGCAAAATGGGAAGGTCTGATACAGGGGCCACCGTAACTTACGGTGGGCACCGTAAGTTACGGTGGGAGCTGAAAGCTTTACGGCAGTTACCTCCTGCCTTACGGTGGGGGTACTTTATACCAGGGGCCACCGTAACTTACGGTGCCCACCGTAAGTTACGGTGGAGGCCAGTTTCAAGTCCTTGTTTCTGGAGCAAGATATCAATGTGGAATTTCCAGATTTCCTTGTTTAATTCGATTATTCGACCCAATATTCCTTGTTGTACTAGTTATTAAATTATCAAAGCTGACTTTTAAGTTGGTTTTGATCACAGGTGAATGTCGAGAGTCCCGGATGAAGATCAAGCATCGAGCAAGAACCGAACACACGTTAAACGAAGCTTCCGCAATGTTGTTTCGTCGTTATTCTAAAACGGCGAATTAAACCACATTATGTTGTATCACTTTAAATTGTAAAAGTTTTTAATAAACCAGTATTTAGCGTGAATGTTTATATACAATTACTCAGTAATTGTGATTATTTATGGAAATCGCTAAATAAATTTACGGTTGTTACAAGTTGGTATCAGAGCCTTGGTTTAAGAGATTCAAGTATGGTGGGAAAACTATGCTTGGACTTAAACCTTATGCTCTTGATAAAGATTGGTGTTTGGTTCAAGGCTTGATCGCAAATCCGGTAAGTACAAGTATGTTAATGGGCTAGTATGATTAATGTGTTGTGAACACCATATAGTGTATCGTGTAATACACGTTACACCAACGAAAATGATAGATATAGCTAACAAAATTTCATGCGTTGACACATATAGTAGAAAAGCCTTGTACTATGATACGGGCGTTTAGCAAAGTGTACATGGCTAACTTTTGTGAATGTCTTAATTGAAGGACACTTGCGTTTAAAGATGACAAGGGTTAAACAAATTACAGATATGATAGAGGAACGGTCCGAAGTATGACGAGAGGAGCATGCTCACCAAGGACTAAATCGCGTAACGACCGCGAACAAGGTTAATGGCAAGGAACGCCTGTCGGGGCAAGCATTACCAGGTGCGCGCTTTTAAATATAATCGCACAAATAGCAATATGCAACAAACATGTAGAGAACGATTGCTGCATATGTAAACCAGAAACTCGGAAACCTGAATAGAATACCTATCCAGGATATTATTTCCAAGAAAACTAAATAGAAGTGTTACTTACATAGAGCGTGATGTGAAAACTATAAAAAAGGTCGTGTGTGTCATGTGTTAATCGCTTACTCTGGCCAAGTAAGTAGTGGCATATGATACCATGAGCTTCTTATAACGGACACATTTACATCCGATGTAGTAAGGGCGGGGTGAATGGTACCCAAAGGAATCAAATAAATAAAATGTTTGATAGTAAACGTAAACGCACAGCCGGGTGACGGAAGCGTATTAAATTAGGATAATGAGCCCGAGCGAAGGGACAAAGATTAATGTAAAATGATTAAGATATGCATTGGGAGTGGGTGTACTTACACTCGAACCCGGAGAATGCAAATGTGTCTCTTAACGGGCCGTTTTTGTAAAACGTCAAACTTGAGGACAAAGTCGGAATACAAAAATAAAGCAAAGTCTTAATGCATACCGGGAGGGTTGCAATAATAACGACTTCGGTAAAATACCCGGTTGATTGGTAAGGATTTAAACACATATGTAGACTGAGAAACGGGAACGCGGATGGAAACTCAAAAGACTCGGGTTTCAGGTCATGACTAAAAGACGATAAGATGCTATAAATTGAAATTTTGATAAATTACGTTCAACTATTTTAAAGTTGAACAGGTTGAATAAAGAATGAAAATTTTCATTCATAAGCAAAGGAATTTCATACGAACAAGTCAAAAGAATTAAATAAATGATGACGCTTGCTAATGTCAAAATTTAACTATATTCTAGTCGATCGGTTCGAGCTCGTTTTTCACGCGAAAATAAATAAAAGTATAAAAATAATGAAATGAATTGCGCCGTAAAATCTTTACCATCTTCTCGTGTCAAAACGTTAGCTGAGTCGACCGAGTCAACTGAGTTGACCGGTTGATTTGACTGAGTCAACTCATTGTGTTGACATGGGTTGACCGAGTCGACTCGGTGAGTCAACCCGAACCACGAAATTGAACCTGCTGACCAAAGTCGACCCAAGCCGTCCGCTGACTCGACATCCGAACCATACATGAAATAGCTCGAACCAAACACCCAAATCTTGCACTGGACTGAACCGAGTAACCCGAGACTCCCGAACCCAAAATAAACCTCAAAGCTAAATCTAAATCTGGGCTTAATGAACCAAGACTGAACTAACAAAACCTCCACTGCCATCATCAGACTCCTTCGTCATTTTCATCATCCGATTACCACTGCTGTCATTGTCACCATCATCTCCGACAGTCGTCGGAGTTACGGCCGGCTCCGGTTGCCGGTTAGAGACGGGAGGAAGATCAGGCGTCGGTGTGTCACCACCACCCCACCTCTGTCGCCCGACACAACCACAACACCACCACCGTCTCCTTACGTCATCAATCGTACCGCCGTCGCTCCTCTCTCTTTCTTCCGTCGAGGCCATCGCCGGCCACCGCCGGCCGTCGTGCGCCGTCACTGGACCTCGCCGGGTTGTGTCGTGCTTCCGCCGGAATTCCGGCTGCTGGATTTATCTGGAGAGAGAACGAGTGCTGAGTGTGGGTGTTATCATCGAAGAAGAAGGAGAGGGCAGATGGGTTTTGTCTGGTGTGCGGGTTGTGATTCACAGGGTTTGAGAAGGAATTGGGGATGTGGGGTGATTTGCAAAGGGTGTGAGTTAGGTTTCTTCTCATTTGATTTGTCTGATCTTTGAAGGTGTGTGTGTCTTATTTGCATAAGTATAGATCGAGAGAGAGGAGGTGAGGGTATGCAGGGACACGGGTTTGGGGTGAGAGAACTCAGGGAAGGTGGAGTGTGTGATTTGTAGAAGAGATGAGTTCTATTGTCTTTTATGTATCCAATTTACATTCAGGTCTAATGTTATATCCTTTGAAACAAGATCTCTTGAAGAGATTTGTATAGATTTTATAAGATTTGAAAATATTTTGTAGAGATTTAGCATAGATTTTGATGAGATTTGATGAGTCTGGATAAGATTTTCAGATCTAATATATTATGTGAGGTTTAGGCTTGTGGGTTTTGGGCTTGTGCCCGAGGCCAACAAGCTCAATCCCCGTGTTTAAGCGGCCCGTAATTCCTACGAGACCCGTTATCAAAACCCGAAATTGTCGGAACGTCTTAATTTTCAAATTTTGAAAATATGTAGAATGTTACCGGTAGTCATTGCCGTGTGACCCGTTCGTTGTCGATCACGGTAATAATCGCGAAAAGATATATCGTTGCCGTCTTTAATCCTTTTTTTGATCTGGTTTCGTCTGTAGTTACTAAAATTTGAACTACGAAGCTAAAACATATCGTAAAAAATTAATATTTGTCGGCGTTGTCAGTATCCTGTTCGGTTTCAATCCGTTGCCGTTTACGTTTCGCAGGTTTCTTTGTAAACCACCGTTCGCGCACTGTAAAGTCGGATAGGCGTTCCTAGGCACTCCAAAGGCCTAATTAAGTTGAGTTGAGCTGTAAACACTATTTATTATCGCGTTAATCGCCTGATAACCACGTAATTAAGGGTCGTAAATCACCGGCTGTCACATTCTCCCCCTGTTACAGAAATTTCGTCCTCGAAATTTAGACTATGTTATCACCTCAGAATTGTGTTGTTCGCAGGTAAGTCCGAATAATAACAAAATGAATGACCGCGTAATCGAAACAAGACTTATTCAAATCATGTGAATTTAATGACATTCGTCAACAATAAGAACCAAATGGTTTACTATAAATGTGTTTCAGCAAGTTGATGTCAAAGGAAACAAGACGTATAGGTACAGTCACTAATGTGACTAAGTTAACAGGGGTCCAACAAAGAACAGGAACTTCGACCAATTGAATTATGTAGAACGTTCACAATATGTAAATGAGTTCTAGAAGCAATAACATCCATTAAATGAACCTAGAATTAACAATCTCAAATGTAATAGTTTGCACAAAACGCTCGGTCGTGATCAGCACAAGCTGCAAGTTATACCGACGCCACAAGGTGTCGCAATGAATGAAACAATTCAATAATAGGGGTGATCGAACAAGTATCACATGTGTTTTGCATGAAACGCTCAATCATGATTAGCCCAAGCTACAAGTTTGTACTGACACCACAAGGTGTCGTATTGATTTAAATGATTCAATAATAGCGGTGATCAAACAAGTTCACTGTGTGTAAAGTCAAATGAAAGCGCAATGAAGTGAATCTGAAAGTTTGTTTCAAATGGCATCATAGAATTTTCAATTGAAAATGGAACATCAAAGAAAAAATGTTTTCGATCGAAGATGAAGAAACGATGGATATCGCAAAACTTTCAATCGATAATGAAAGAACCGTTAGTAGGTACACCAGAATATAAAATGAATTTGTGTACCATTGTCTTAGCACACTATTGTATTAAGACTCTTGTAATATGATATATCAAAGCGGATTTAAAGCAAATCAATAAATAGATAATTAAATTCGTGCATGAGATATGTATACGAGTTTAGCGCAAGCTTCAAATAAGTGAAAACACCACCACAAGGTGTCGAAATCAACAAATGACTTAATGGAGTCATAGATCAAACAAGTCTACTACGACTCGAAACAAATGAAACACTTGTTAAAACGAATTTTGAATATGATGCTCCCAATACATCATATAATGCTTTGAATTGAATATGTGTAATGGACAAGTTTAAACAATTGAACTTGGTTTTAGCGCAATCAGACAATAAATATATGTATCGACAAGAAAACTTTCGGCATGGTCACAACGAAAAAACATGTATGTAACTTGAAAAAAAAAAAGAAATTTCAAGGAAATGTGTTGACTTGATAACAAAGGAGCCAACAATTACAATAATGCGGGTCATTAGAATCACAAACCGATAATTAAATTAGCGAAGTAATATTTGAACCTTGATGAAACGCTTACTTGAAACGAAACCACATGCGTAACAAACGATGCATGCGTAACATGTGAATTTTCAAGAAATGAAGCAATAAGTGTTTGCTATAACGAAAGAAACGATCGCGATACAATGACCATTAAGAGGAGTAGAGATATAAAAATCTACTCAGTAAATGTGAAAGTCGAAATTTCAATAAAAGAAATTTAGGGACTTTACCTGGGGTTTATCTGACGACCAATTGTTAGGTGACATTACCATGGAATGTCGAACATAGCATAATTGTCGTTAATGAGAAAGGGGGGATACGAAGACATGCGTCTTCTCCTTAGCGTGACTCGTGTCATTGCAGGATCGCGTGCCAAACCGCCGCTTCCTGGTCGATAGTTTTCGTGCTGACAGGATTAGCAATATCGTTGAAATGCTCCATAGTGTCTTCTCGGTGACTTCACCCCGAAAGTCGTATGTGACGTACTTCAGCCTTCGTTGAAGTATAGCTAAGTTTCACGTTTACCTGTGCACTAGCGTCTCCTTCCGCGTAGAATGTGATGTACTCTGACATCCGTTGACGTAAAATTTGAGTTCCATGTATTCTCGTGCACTAGCGTTTCGTTATGCGTTGGCTGCCTGCTCGGTAAGTTAAAATATCATAGACAATATGGATAATAGTGTGTGCCCGAGTTAATATTCGCGGTTCCAACGTGGTGACCTTTAATGAACTTCAACATAAGTTTCTGAAGGTCTTAAATGCATGTTTTCTAAACTCTCAGAGTTATGTGTACTGTATGTAATTGTTTTTGTGTACCACGTGTATAACACCACTACAGCGTATGTTTGAAAAAAAAATTTTGACTGTTTGTTTTTCGGCAACGGTTGGAGACCATATTCGAGTACTAGGCGTTCTGTATGTACTCAAAGTCTTAATAGTCTAAGTCCCAGATAAAGGTGAGGTTAGAGCCTAAGTATTCCTATAGAAAACCTTATTCGCTGTAACCTATAGCTCTAATACCAGTATGTCACACCCCGAAATTATCAGAGCTGGCGTGACTTGACTGGTATCTTCATTGCACAGTGGAAGCAAATAAGCAAAGACTTTCTAGAAAATGAACGCCCACTAAGTACTCGAATCTCCAATGGTTCTCCTATTCCAACCGTGCCTTAACTTTGAAATGCAACCTGAGAAAGAAACATGCGAAAAATCAACATAAAGTTGAGTGAGTTCATAGTTTGTTTGTAAAAGATTTGAAATAAATCTTTTGAATAACCGGTTCGTGAAATAATATTGAGAAAACGAATTTAGAAATCATTTTCTTGCCAAGTTTTATGAAAACTTTGTATTTGTAGCGCATTATGTTCGTATATCCATCAATGCCCACCCTGACTTTGACTCCATGCCCGTATAATCCTATGCCTTGAATTTGTATAAAACATGGTATTTAATTTGTATAAATCAAGTATTTCTTTGAATAAGTATGTCCCGGGTATGTAGCAATAAGGAAAAAGATATCACCAATGGGTTGCAAAGCCAATGGTATGTGTGAAATGATGCCGGAAAACTCAAACCTAGCAAATTTGTTACCGGGCTTCGGCTGTAAGACACAGTCTCCTCTATGGGCCGCCCCGGCCTCACGGGTGTGGGCTCGCTACACCCAAATAGATCTATCACTCTTGTGTCCCTCGGTCCTAACAACGAGGATTAATGGCCTTAAGTGTTGTACCCACCACTCACATGATCTAAGTAGTAAACCCTCCTTAAGCTAATCATACCATGTATAAAATGTCTGAAATAATTGTAACATGTATTTTACCCCAGCCTCTAAGGTTGAACCTCCCCAGCCTCTAAGGCTGACTCCCCAGTCCCTCTATATTATCACCAGACGATCCATCCCTAGTCATGAAAAACACTCACATTTCGATAATACGCATTTGTTTTGTAAAAACCGGTATATTTAGTATAATCCATTCGTAATATGATTTAGAAATATGAGTTTTCGTTCGTTCAAAAGCTTTGTATGTTCATGCACAACGAGCTTTGTCTAAAAATATGCAGTCTTTGTTTATCGAAAACTTTGTATGTTTCTGAAAAACGTGCATGTCTTTCCACCCCGAAAACATTCATAAAAATGTAAAACCGTAAAAAGGTGGGGTTATGAACTCACCTGAATATTCCTGTGCAAAGCTAGCTATATACGACTTTGTGATGTCGTTTCCAAGACTTGACTCGCTAGCTTGCATTCTACATTATTCCTAACATGGAATATCTTATAAGTTTCTAAATAAGCGCAGTAACTAAACTACGTGTCGTCGAGCTCTACCGAATCGTTAATCGAACGATTCGACGGTTAAGTTGCTAAGTCAATGGAAACGATTAGGTCATATTTGATAAGTATCGCTTATCGTGACAATAACTAACAAATCTTGAAAAGACTTGATTCTCGAGATATTTGAAAGTTAATAAATATTTATATCAAAATATATAAATATATCGTTAAGATCGCTTGTCGTCCCGAGAAGTCGTACGTGTATAAAAGAATATTTACACGAAAATAATATAAAACAAACTCGTATTATATGTCGCGTTTCGTATGATCTTTGTCAAAATATTCGTATATGCCGTTTAGGCGTATAAAATAAATATGAAAAGTTTTATTTATTTTATAAAAGCATCGTCGAGTTGTCGTGTAAATAAATATGACTATATTTATTTTAGAAAGAATTCGACTTGTTTTTGTCGGAAATAAATATATAGCTATATTTATTTATAAAAGGATTCGTTTTGTACGATATTGAAAATAAATATATAAACTATATTTATTTTTAAAAAAAAAAACAAATTTGTGTCTTTTGGTATTTGAAATAATATATAAACTATATTCAAGTTTACAAAAGAGCCTTCGTTTTGTTTGATGTTCGAAATAAATGTATAAGCTATGTTTATTTGTAATAACGAATTCAAGTTATCGTCGTTTAAAACAATATAAGTAATTATATTGATTTTTATAAAAGATTTGTGGAAATTTTCAAGCTTAAAATAAATATAATGACGATATTTATTTGCTTTAAAATGATGTCCGAATAGTCGTTTTCGTAAGTTGTAAAGTGTCGTTGACAGAAACTATATGTTTGTATTTGTTTTTCTAAAAGATTACTTGAATTCTGATAGTTTGTTTTATAATAAAACGTGTTTTAGTTTTACGTATTTTCTCGAAAAATGGGCAGAGTTTACTCTGTTTTTGGACGCCCCGACAACACAAGTTGTCGTTATTTTTCAAGATTCAACTCAATTATCAATATTCATTCAACAATTAATCAATCAAATTATATAACTTTCGCCAAATGTGTCAAAATTTAACTATATTCTAGTCGATCGGTTCAAGCTCGTTTTTCACGCGAAATAAATAAAAGTATAAAAATAACGAAATGAATTGCGCCGTAAAATCTTTACCATCTTCTCGTGTCGAAACACAAGCTGAGTTGACCGAGTCAACTGAGTTGACCGAGTCAACTGAGTTGACCGGTTGATTTGACTGAGTCAACTCATTGTGTTGACATGGGTTGACCGAGTCGACTCGGTTTAACCGAGTCAACCCGAACCACGAAATTGAACCTGCTGACCTAAGTCGACCCGAGCCGTCCGCTGACTCGACCTCCGAACCATACATGAAATAGCTCGAACCAAACACCCAAATCATGCACTGGACTGAACCGAGTAACCCGAGACTCCCGAACCCAAAATAAACCTCAAAGCTAAATCTGAATCTGGGCTTAATGAACCGAGACTGAACTAACACAACCTCCACTGCCATCATCAGACTCTTTCGTCATTTTCATCATCCGATTACCACTGCCGTTATTGTCACCATCATCTCCGACAGTCGTCGGAGTTACGGCCGGCTCCAGTTGCCGGTTAGAGACGGGAGGAAGATCAGGCGTCGGTCTGTCACCACCACCCCACCTCTGTCGCCCGACACAACCACAACACCACCACCGTCTCCTTACGTCATCAATCATACCGCCGTCGCTCCTCTCTCTTTCTTCCGTCGAGGCCATCGCCGGCCACCGTCGGCCGTCGTACGCCGTCACCGGACCTCGCCGGGTTCTGTCATGCTTCGACCGGAATTCCGGCTGCTGGATTTATCTGGAGAGAGAACGAGTGCTGAGTGTGGGTGTTATCATCGAAGAAGAAGGAGGGGGCAGATGGGTTTTGTCTGATGTGCGGGTTGTGATTCACAGGGTTTGAGAAGGAATTGGGGATCTGAGGTGATTTGCAAATGGTGTGAGTTAGGTTTCTTCTCATTTGATTTGTCTGATCTTTGAAGGTGTGTGTGTGTCTTGTTTGCATAAGTATAGATCGAGAGAGAGGTGGTGAGGGTATGCAGGGACACGGGTTTGGGGTGAGAGAACTCAGGAAAGGTGGAGTGTGTGATTTGTAGAAGAGATGAGTTCTATTGTCTTTTATGTATCCAATTTACATTCACGTCAAATGTTATATCCTTTGAAACAAGATCTCTTGAAGAGATTTGTATAGATTTTGTAAGATTTGAAAATATTTTGTAGAGATTTAGCATAGATTTTGATGAGATTTGATGAGATCTTGATAAGATTTTCAGATCTAATATATTATGTGAGGTTTAGGCTTGTGGGTTTTGGGCTTGGGCCCGAGGACAACAAGCTCAATCCCCGTGTTTAAGCGGCCCGTAATTCCTACGAGACCCGTTATCAAAACCCAAAATTGTCAGAACGTCTTAATTTTCAAATTTTGAAAATATGTAGAATGTTACCGGTAGTCATTGCCGTGTGACGCGTTCGTTGTCGATCACGGTAATAATCCTGAAAAGATATATCGTTGTCGTCTTTAATCCGTTTTTCGATCTGGTTTCGTCTGTAGTTACTAAAATTTTAACTACGAAGCTAAAATATATCGTAAAAATTAATATTTGTCGGCGTTGTCAGTATCCTGTTTGGTTTCAATCCATTGTCGTTTACGTTTCGCATGTTTCTTTGTAAACCACCGTTCGCGCACTGTAAAGTCGGATAGGCGTTCCTAGGCACTCCAAAGGCCTAATTAAGTTGAGTTGAGCTGTAAACACTATTTATTATCGCGTTAATCGCCTGATAACCATGTAATTAAGGGTCGTAAATCACCGGTTGTCACATTCTCCCCCTGTTACAGAAATTTCATCCTCGAAATTTAGACTATGTTATCACCTCAGAATTGTGTTGTTCGCAGGTAAGTCCGAATAATAACAAAATGAATGACCGCGTAATCGAAACAAGACTTATTCGAATCATGTGAATTTAATGACATTCGTCAACAATAAGAACCAAATGGTTTACAATAAATGTGTTTCAGCAAGTGGATGTCAAAGGAAACAAGACGTATAGGTACAGTCACTAATGTGACTAAGTTAACAGGGGCCCAACAAAGAACAGGAACTTCGACCAATTGAATTACGTATGAACGTTCACAATATGTAAATGAGTTCTAGAAGAAATAACATCCATTAAATGAACCTAGAATTAATAATCTCAAATGTAATAGTTTGCACGAAACGCTCGGTCGTGATCAGCACAAGCTGCAAGTTATACCGACGCCACAAGGTGTCGCAATGAATGAAACAATTCAATAATAGGGGTGATCGAACAAGTATCACCTGTGTTTTGCATGAAACGCTCAATCATGATTAGCCCAAGCTACAAATTTGTACTGACACCACAAGATGTCGTATTGATTTAAATGATTCAATAATAGCAGTGATCAAACAAGTTCACCGTGTTTGAAGTCAAATGAAAGCGCAATGAAGTGAATCTGAATGTTTGTTTCAAATGACATCATAGAATTTTCAATTGAAAATGGAACATCAAAGAAAAAATGTTTTCGATCGAAGATGAAGAAACGATGGATATCGCAAAACTTTCGATCGATAATGAAAGAACCGTTAGTAGGTACACCAGAATATAAAATGAATTTGTGTACCATTGTCTTAACACACTATTGTATTAAGACTGTTGTAATATGATATATCAAAGCGGATTTAAAGCAAATCAATAAATAGATAATTAAATTCGTGCATGAGATATGTATACGAGTTTAGCGCAAGCTTCAAATAAGTGAAAACACCACCACAAGGTGTCGAAATCAACAAACGACTTAATGGAGTCATAGATCAAACAAGTCTACTACGACTCGAAACAAATGAAACACTTGTTAAAACGAATTTTGAATATGATGCTCCCAATACATCATATGATGCTTTGAATTGAATATGTGTAATGGACAAGTTTAAACAATTGAACTTGGTTTCAGCGCAATCAGACAATAAATATATGTATCGACAAGAAAACTTCCGGCATGGTCACAACGAAAAACCATGTATGTAACTTGAAAAAAAAAAAGAAATTTCAAGGAAATGTGTTGACTTGATAACAAAGGAGCCAACAATTACAATAATGCGGGTCATTAGAATCACAAACCGATAATTAGATTAGTGAAGTAATATTTGAACCTTGATGAAACGCTTACTTGAAACGAAACCACATGCGTAACAAATGATGCATGCGTAACATGTGAATTTTCAAGAAATGAAGCAATAAGTGTTCGCTATAACGAAAGAAACGATCGTGATACAATGACCATTAAGAGGAGTAGAGATATAAAAATCTACTCAGTAAATGTGAAAGTCGAAATTTCAATAAAAGAAATTTAGGGACTTCTCGGTGACTTCACCTTGAAAGTCGTATGTGACGTACTTCAGCCTTCGTTGATGTATAGCTAAGTTTCACGTTTACCTGTGCACTAGCGTC
The DNA here is from genome assembly GCF_002127325.2 of Helianthus annuus. NCBI lineage: Eukaryota > Viridiplantae > Streptophyta > Magnoliopsida > Asterales > Asteraceae > Helianthus > Helianthus annuus. Next base: position 154,753,801 of record NC_035447.2, read on the forward strand.
TCCTTCCGCGTAGAATGTGATGTACTCTGACATCCGTTGACGTAAAATTTGAGTTCCATGTATTCTCGTGCACTAGCATTTCGTTATGCGTAGGCTGCCTGCTCGGGAAGTTAAAATATCATAAACAATATGGATAATAGTGTGTGCCCGAGTTAATATTTGTGGTTCCTACGTGGTGACCTTTAATGAACTTCAACATAAGTTTCTGAAGATCTTAAATGCAGGTTTTCTAAACTCTCAGAGTTCTGTGTACTGTATGTAATTGTTTTTGTGTACCACGTGTATAACACCACTACAGCGTATGTTTGAAAACAAAATTTTAACTGTTTGTTTTTCGGCAACGGTTGGAGACCATATTCGATTACTAGGCGTTCTGTATGTACTCAAAGTCTTAATAGTCTAAGTCCCAGATAAAGGTGAGGTTAGAGCCTAGGTATTCCTACAGAAAACCTTATTCGCTGTAACCTATAGCTCTGATACCAATCTGTCACACCCCGAAATTATCAGAGCTGGCGTGACTGGACTGGTATCTTCATTGCACAGTGGAAGCAAATAAGCAAAGACTTTCTAGGAAATGAACGCCCACTAAGTACTCGAATCTGCAATGGTTCTCCTATTCCAACCGTGCCTTAACTTTGAAATGCAACCTGAGAAAGAAACATGCAAAAAATCAACATAAAGTTGAGTGAGTTCATAATTTGTTTGTAAAAGATTTGAAATAAATCTTTTGAATAACCGGTTCGTGAAATAATATTGAGAAAACGAATTTAGAAATCATTTTCTTGCCAAGTTTTATGAAAACTTTGTATTTGTAGCGCATTATGTTCGTATGACCGTCAATGCCCACCCTGACTTTGACTCCATGCCCGCATAATCCTATGCCTTGAATTTGTATAAAACATGGTATTTAATTTGTATAAATCAAGTATTTCTGTAAATAAGTATGTCCCTGGTATGTAGCAATAAAGAAAAAGAGATCACCAATGGGTTGCAAAGCCAATGGTATGTATGAAATGATGCATGAAAACTCAAACCTAGCAAATTTGTTACCGGGCTTCGGCCGTAAGACAGAGTCACCTCTATGGGCCGCCCCGGCCTCACGGGTGTGGGCTCGCTACACCCAAATAGATATATCACTCTTGTGTCCCTCGGTCCTAACAACGAGGATTAATGGCCTTAAGTGTTGTACCCACCACTCACATGATCTAAGTAGTAAACCCTCCTTAAGCTAATCATACCATGTATAAAATGTCTGAAATAATTGTAACATGTATTTTACCCCAGCCTCTAAGGTTGAACCTCCCCAGCCTCTAAGGCTGACTCCCCAGTCCCTCTATATTATCACCAGACGATCCATCCCTAGTCATGAAAAACACTCACATTTCGATAATACGCATTTGTTTTGTAAAAACCGGTATATTTAGTATAATCCATTCGTAATATGATTTAGAAATATGAGTTTTCGTTAGTTCAAAAGCTTTGTATGTTCTTGCACAACGAGCTTTGTCTAAAAATATGCAGTCTTTGTTTATCGAAAACTTTGTATGTTTCTGAAAAACGTGCATGTCTTTCCACCCCGAAAACATTCATAAAAATGTAAAACCGTAAAAAGGTGGGGTTATGAACTCACCTGAATATTCCTGTGCAAAGCTAGATATATACGACTTTGTGATGTCGTTTCCAAGACTTGACTCGCTAGCGTGCATTCTACATTATTCCTAACATGGAATATCTTATAAGTTTCTAAATAAGCGCAGTAACTAAACTACGTGTCGTCGAGCTCTACCGAATCGTTCGATCGTTAATCGAACGATTCGATGGTTAAGTTGCTAAGTCAATGGAAACGATTAGGTCATATTTGATAAGTATCGCTTATCGTTGACAATAACTAACAAATCTTGAAAAGACTTGATTCTCGAGATATTTGAAAGTAAATAAATATTTATATCAAAATATATAAATATATCGTTAAGATCGCTTGTCGTCCCGAGAAGTCTACGTGTATAAAAGAATATTTACACGAAAATAATATATAACAAACTCGTATTATATGTCGCGTTTCGTATGATCTTTGTCAAAATATTCGTATATGCCGTTTAGGCGTATAAAATAAATATGAAAAGTTTTATTTATTTTATAAAAGCATCGTCGAGTTGTCGTGTAAATAAATAATAAATATGACTATATTTATTTTAGAAAGAATTCGACTTGTTTGTGTCAGAAATAAATATATAGCTATATTTATTTATAAAAGGATTCATTTTGTACGATATTGAAAATAAATATATAAACTATATTTATTTTTATAAAATGAATTCGTGTCGTTTGGTATTTGAAATAATATATAAACTATATTCAAGTTTACAAAAGAGCCTTCGTTTTGTTTGATGTTCGAAATAAATGTATAAGCTATATTTATTTGTAATAACGAATTCAAGTTATCGTCGTTTAAAACAATATAAGTAATTATATTGATTTTTATAAAAGATTTGCGGAAATTTTCAAGATTAAAAATAAATATAATGACGATATTTATTTGCTTTAAAATGATGTCCGAATAGTCGTTTTCGTAAGTTGTAAAGTGTCGTTGACAGAAACTATATGTTTGTATTTGTTTTTTCTAAAAGATTACTTGAATTCCGATAGTTTGTTTTATAATAAAACGCATTTTAGTTTTACGTATTTTCTCGAAAAACGGGCAGAGTTTCCTCTGTTTTTGGACGCCCCGACAACACAAGTTGTCGTTATTTTTCAAGATTCAACTCAATTATCAATATTCATTCAATAATTAATCAATCAAATTATATAACTTTCGCCAAATGTGTCAAAATTTATCTATATTCTAGTTGATCGGTTCGAACTCGTTTTTCACGCGAAAATAAATTAAATTATAAAAATAACGAAATGAATTGCGCCGTAAAATCTTTACCATCTTCTCGTGTCGAAACGCTAGCTGAGTTGACCGAGTCAACTGAATTGACCGGTTGATTTGACTGAGTCAACTCACTGTGTTGACATGGGTTGACCAAGTCGACTCGGTTTGACCGAGTCAACCCGAACCACGAAATTGAACCTGCTGACCAAAGTCGACCCGAGTCGTCCGCTGACTCGACATCCGAACCATACATGAAATAGCTCGAACCAAACACCCAAATCTTGCACTGGATTGAACCGAGTAACCCGATACTCCCGAACCCAAAATAAACCTCAAAGCCAAATCTGAATCTGGGCTTAATGAACCGAGACTGAACTAACAAAACCTCCACTGCCATCATCAGACTCCTTCATCATTTTCATCATCCGATTAACACTGTCGTCATTGTCACCATCATCTCCGACACTCGTCGGAGTTACGGCCGGCTCCGGTTGCCGGTTAGAGACGGGAGGAAGATCAGGCGTCGGTGTGTCTCCACCACCCCACCTCTGTCGCCTGACACAACCACAACACCACCACCGTCTCCTTACGTCATCAATCGTACCGCCGTCGCTCCTCTCTCTTTCTTCCGTCGAGGCTATCGCCGGCCACCGCCGGCCGTCGTGCGCCGTCACCGGACCTCGCCGGGTTCTGTCGTGCTTCGGCCGGAATTCCGGCTGCTGGATTTATCTGGAGAGAGAACGAGTGCTGAGTGTGGGTGTTATCATCGAAGAAGAAGGAGAGGGCAGATGGGTTTTGTCTGGTGTACGGGTTGTGATTCACAGGGTTTGAGAAGGAATTGGGGATGTGAGGTGATTTGCAAAGGGTGTGAGTTAGGTTTCTTCTCATTTGATTTGTTTGATCTTTGAAGGTGTGTGTGTCTTGTTTGCATAAGTATAGATCGAGAGAGAGGAGGTGAGGGTATGCAAGGACACGGGTTTGAGGTGAGAGAACTCAGGGAAGGTAGAGTGTGTGATTTGTAGAAGAGATGAGTTCTATTGTCTTTTATGTATCCAATTTACATTCAGGTCAAATGTTATATCCTTTGAAACAAGATCTCTTGAAGAGATTTGTATAGATTTTATAAGATTTGAAAATATTTTGTAGAGATTTAGCATAGATTTTGATGAGATTTGATGAGATCTGGATAAGATTTTCAGATCTAATATATTATGTGAGGTTTAGGCTTGTGGGTTTTGGGCTTGGGCCCGAGGCCAACAAGCTCAATCCCCGTGTTTAAGCGGCCCGTAATTCCTACGAGACCCGTTATCAAAACCCGAAATTGTCGGAATGTCTTAATTTTCAAATTTTGAAAATATGTAGAATGTTACCGGTAGTCATTGCCGTGTGACGCGTTCGTTGTCGATCATGGTAATAATCGCGAAAAGATATATCGTTGTCGTCTTTAATCCGTTTTTCGATCTGGTTTCGTCTGTAGTTACTAAAATTTTAACTACGAAGCTAAAATATATCGTAAAAATTTAATATTTGTCGTTGTTGTCAGTATCCTGTTCGGTTTCAATCCGTTGTCGTTTACGTTTCGCAGGTTTCTCTGTAAACCACCGTTCGCGCACTGTAAAGTCGGATAGGCGTTCCTAGGCACTCCAAAGGCCTAATTAAGTTGAGTTGAGCTGTAAACACTATTTATTATCGCGTTAATCGCCTGATAACCACGTAATTAAGGGTTGTAAATCACCGGTTGTCACATGAAATCCTTGACTGAAAGAGATTCAGCCTCGGATGTTAATGTTAGTGAAATTATGTTATTTGAAGTGAAGAAGAGAAGCATGCATGAAGCAAGTTCTCGAGGGAGAAGAAGAAAGATCAGAGACCAAGGATGATCTAAGCTGATCGGAATGTCTTGCATGAATTACAAGGGCTGCCATTTATAAAGAAAGGTTCTTCCCAGAAGGGAAACCTTTGACTAGTGAACCCCGGCTGCAGTAGGGGACTTACCCATTTAGGGGTTGAAGGCTTCGGACCCGCGGATAAAAGGATGTCTCCTTTGCACATGCCACTTTTGCGGCTGGGAAGAGAGTTGGTAAGTTATAAGTGATGTGACTGATTACTGTGCTTGTTCTTTTTGCTGTTCACTACAGCTCACGGGTTTTGAACCTTTCAACCTTTTAAGCTTTTATGTGTTTTAGTCATTTTATTGAGACTTGAGCTACCCTCGTCATAAGCCCCCCAAGTCAGAGGTGTTTGGGATGTATGCTCAAATGCTTCTGACTTTACACATTCTTTTTATTACTTGAAGGCTTCAAGGCTTCAAGGGTTCTTGAGCAGTTGAGATTTTGAATTTTTGAAATGACAACTGATGTGATGAGTGGCAGTTATCTCAGGCGGCGGTTTTAATTGTCTGTCGTGTAATTATAACTCTCATTCTTATCTTTTATCCTTTTTATTTACACATAATAACTATCTTACTATTTTCTCAGGCATACCATCGATCCTTTCTCACATTCAGGTTAGTCATTATCCTGCCTTCTTTTTTTCTGTTCTTCATTTAATCGTTTGTCATGGGTGCTCGTAAGGACCTTTCGGTCAGTTATTCTCGTCTCACTCAGGAAGAAGTGGAGGCGTTTTGTATCGAATGGGGTATTGGTTTGAAGTATAACCCGGTTGCACCTGGTTGTGACAAATCTGTTGATCAATGCCCTCCTTGGTCAATCCTTTGTATTATCGTCATTTCGAGCTCTCCAATCTCCGTCATCCATTCTCGATCTTTGTGTTAAATGTTTTGAAGTATTATCGAGTCTCTTTTGGTCAAATCCTTCCTCAGGGTTTGGCTGGGGTTTTACATTTTGAGGTTTGTGTCGAGCCTCCGGGTATGATCCGTCTTTGTTGTCATTCTGCCGTTTCTTCCGTTTAGCGAAGAATGGTGATTGGTTCACTTTTGAAACATCTAAAGTTGATACTTGCTTGGTTTCATCCATGGATACCACTCTTGGTGCCTGGAAGGACCAGTTCTTTTGGGTCTCAGAGTCAATAGTTCCTTTAAAGATGATTTGGAGACACCCAAACGTTGTTCTTAACGAACCGGAATCCTCTGATTCCGAACTAAATAGTTGTTTTCTTAAGGCCATCCGGGAACATTTCTAGTGTTGTTGGGTATTAGCAAATTATGGGATAAACCTAATCGGGATCCGGTTCTTATGAGGAGTGGTCAGGGTATGCATTTTACTTGTTTTGCCTTTTTACATTCCCTTTACTTGTTTGCTTATTCCCTGTTTCACATAAATTTTGCAGTTATGTCTGCGTTGGACTTTGTCAAAAGTGATGATACGTCGGATGTTGCATTCACAGATGCTGAGGCTGCGGCGGGTGATGATGTTGTTGTTAGAGGTTCTGAACACAGGTTTGAGAATACAGGGTATGTGAGTGTGCCGAATGTGAATGGGTTTACCAAGACTGCTGCTCCTAAGACTTCGACCCGTCGTTCTATTCGACGTATGTCAAAAGGTGTCCCCCAATCCACTTCTTCTAATCTTGTGGATTAGAGCGATGACATCGAGGTTTCTAGGGATCAAGGTCCTAGTGGTGATGTTGAAAAGGAAAAGAATTTGATTGTCCTTGGTAAGAAAAAGTCTGCAGGTAGAAAGGCAGTGGTAATTCTGTTTAGGATTCACCAAGTAAGGGTATTGAAGCTTTGAGTGAGGATGAAATTTATGTTCCCAATTGGGGTGTTAAGGTTGGAGATAGTTTTAAGGATGCCAGCGTTTGTGCTGGTGTGTTGGCTAACTTTGCTCGTCCCGATGTTCGAGGTTCCATATCGGAGATGAAGGGTGATACTATGCTTTCCAAGTTGATCTTAAGCTCCTGTAACCTTTCTGCCCTGTTGGTTGAGGGTGTTACTCGTTTTCGTAAAGGGATACAGGAGTAGGATGAGTTTTCGAAGAAGAAGGAAAGATGAAGGCCTCCATGGCAGCCATGAAGAAGGATATTGATGGTTTTGCAAAAAAGGAAGAGTCTTGGGTGAAAAAGGTTGGTGAGCTGACCCGTAGGCATGAGATTGAAGTTGGAGATTTAAAGAAGAAGATGGAGGCGGATAAGTTATAACTGAAGGCTGTTAGGGAAGCCTTGGACGTCCAGAAGAAAGCCTTTGCAGAGGAGAAAGAAGGCTTGAGGCTTGAAGGCTTCCGTGGTTCAGGCTACTGGTGATAACTAGTGGCTTATTGAGCATGGTTTTCAGCAGGTTGTCACTTATCTCCTTCATTCTACTGAGTTTAATTCTGCCCTTGGGGATGTTTACACAAAGTTGCTGAACTATGGGAAGCATTTGGGTTTGGTTGCTGGTTTCAAGCTTCATGAGTCGGGTCAAGCTTTGGAGCAGTCTCCTTTGTTCCGGCCTGAAGCTTCTGAAATTTTCAAGGAATCTATTCACCAGATGGAAAGGTTAACTTATCCTTATGTAAGTGAAGTGTATTCTTGATTTGGGAAACCCCTTTTCGTGTTACAGAGATTGAAACTGGCTGGGCTTAATGAGAAAGTTTGCTCTAAAGTGCTTGAATCTTTGTCCAAGAAACGTTCCCGTTCAGGTGATAGTGAAGAAACCTTCTCAGAGGATGCGGTCCCTAACAAAGTCCATCTGTTCAGGTGGAGGACTGAGCAGGATAGGTTACCAACCTTGATAGAGTTCCAAAAAAGAAATATACAGAGGGGATAAACATTGTGTCATCTATGCGGTGAGGTTGAGGAGACTCTGCTGCACTTATTCACTGTTTGTCGCTCAAAGACCTCCTATCTTTTCACAAAAGAAATCCAGAATCGGTGGCTTGATAAAAACGAGCGGTACTAGTGGTAGTATTAGTTTCCTACTAGGTAATTTGGAAGCATCGGACTAGGTTGATTTTGTCCGAAATCCAGGCTACTACTTTTTTGTGGATAAACCATCGGGCAAAACGGAATGAGCTGGAATGGAAGAACTCGCGTATTTTTTTATGTTTAAGCATGTCTTTTAAACACAACTGTAACCGAAAGTGTGTAAAAATAGGTGATGATGGGCTTGCTAGTAGTTTGCTAATCAGACCCCTTGTATATACATTTGAGTGTGATGAATAAACTTTATGCCGTTAAAAAAATATAAATAAAAATAAAAAATTAAGTAAATGAAAATAATAATTCATCACTTGTAGCCTGATCGTAAGGAGAATTGGCTTTTCCAATGGAGACTAAAATGCTATCCCTATTTGTGTGATTTTAGTAGATTAGACAATGATAGATAGAGTTTAATCTCCCTGCAAAGGTGTCTAGTTTTATCCTGAGCTTCCCCGGGGTTTCATCTCACCGTGTGTTACGTCAGTGAGTGTTTAGCTCTTGTGGTGACACAACAGCTATCAAGAGGTAGTTGGCGGTATGGTTACCCGAGGGAACGCCCAAGCCAAATCCTGAAGTCTACGTAAACCTGGTTAAAATAATATAGACCAGAGTGTGAGGGGACAACAAGACTCGCTAATTGAAGAAGTATAGTAGCCTAGAAAGTACCACCGTGTGTTACGTTAATGAGTGTTTAGCTTTTGTGGTGACACAACGGCTGTTAAACGGTGATTGGCACATCGTTACTTGCTTTAAAAAATTGCCTTTAGGCTAGAGGGTATGGGGAGCCTCATCCCCAAGGGGATGGGCCGGCACATCAGCGCCACGTAGGCTCGGCTTGGAGGGGATGGACCTAGGGGGTGGGGGATGAACCCCTTTATATATATATATAGGGTAGGGTTCCAGCGTGAACAACCTCCTAAGAGTGAACTGCGTGAACAGATATGGACCCTTGATTTCCTTTTTGGTTGTTAAGGGTAGGATTGTAATTATATAAAAATTAGATTTAAATCATTATTTTAATAACATCTTTCCTAATTTAAATTCATTATCCACATTATGTTTATTTATTAATAAGATAATTATCAAAACAAACAACAAATCACCAGATTTCAATTTTAATTTTTATTTCAGATTTCATCACCAGAATTCAAATTTTGATTTTTAAGATTCACGTAACCTTCATATTTCAACGGTATACACATGTGTACTTGGATATAAATAGAACAGTACACATGTGTACTCAGCATTGTACATATGTGTACAGTAATTCACAGGTGTACATCAACATTCAATACAAAAAAATTCTGAGATATCACAAAAACATACGATATACACATGTGTACATCGCATTAAAAAGAAGGCAAAATCAGAATACACATGTGTACATCGCATTTAAACAAATAATTATTTTAATAATTAAATTAAATTACATCTTTCCTAATCCTTGATTTGATTTGTGAGAGATTTATGCAATCAATTTAAGAGGATAATTGATTACCTGATTTGTGAGAGATTTATGCAATCAATTTAAGATTGAAATTACGCATATACCCTTTTTGTATTTTAATTAAATGAAAAAATTAACCAAATAATTACCATCATGCCACTCACTTTAATCTCAAGATCATAAAAATCAAGGGCCCAGATCAGTTCACGCAGTTCACTCTTGGGATTTTGTTCACGTTTGAACCTAATCCTATATATATATATATATATATATATATATAGATGTGTGTGTGTTAGGAGAGAGGAAAGTAGGCACGACACATCCGGCTGTGGGGAGACGATCTTGCCGAGCCGAGCCCAGGGGGGCGGTGTGAAAGACCGGCGCCGGTCCTAGCCGGGCCTCAGCCAGCCTCCATACCCTTTATTCTTAAAAAAACAAAAACAAGGTTCCTGATAATATATGATGATTGAAGTTAATTATTGAGTTTCGTGCCATTGATAGAGATAGAGTTAGGTATTAGACTGTCTCCAATGGAGTGTAAAAAAGGATGTCCTTGATGATATGGCTTTTATCCATTAATTCAGATGCATTGGAGGGAAATACATAGAGAGATATCCAAAGCAAAAATCCATCTGCAAGGGCATGCAAAACTTTGGTTCTTGTGCCATTTCTTTTAGTTTTTGATTTTCTTTTTCAACTTCATTTATTCAATGAACATTAATTTTCTATATTAAATTCTACGACAACTCTTCTAATGCCAACTTCATTTTAGTTTTTGATTTTTTTTTCAACTTCATTTATTCAATGAACATTAAAGGCTATGTTTTTATGTTTTTTTTTTATTTTACTTAATTATTTATCTTAATTATCTAATCATTTAATTTATTTGAATATGTTTTAACAATTTAAGTAAGTGAACTTAAAAAAAATGGGTAAACTTAAATAAAAAATGGGTGATGATGTGGAAAATGTAAGGATATGTAATGATGTTTGTATGGTTGGAGATGAAATTGGTGGTTTTTAAGGATTTGTAAGGATTTGTAAGGATTTTTAAGGATATGATGTGGCAGTTGATTAGGCAGCTAAGGACGTCTAAGGACGCCATTTGCATTGGAGATAGTCTTAGCCGTTGTAGTAGCTGGTGACAAAGAGGTGGTATTTTCGTTATTAATCAAAAAACAAGGGGCAAATCCCATTCACCAAAACACATGGGCAGTCTGGATGCAAAAACAGAAAGAATCCAAAAGGACACGTGACTAACCGAATGATAAGAGTTGAAGTGCAAGCTGCTAGCACTAGCCTCTCAACTCGCGCGTGTGCCTCAATCCTCATTTTTGCGTACGCTACCAACACGCGCTTAGAACACAAGTGAACCAACTGAACCCAAAAACACCTCGGTCTTGTCAGCATCAAAAGCCCCGCAGCGCGTGACATTTCTTAAAGCTATTTTTCTTCCATAACTTTTAAAAATTTTAAATAATTTTTTCCTTGTAATTTTTGGTGATTATGGAATGGATATGTTTGTTTACAGATAAAAAAAAATTAAATAATTTTCATTTTCTAAGAAAAATGTGTCGATTTTTTTTTACGGAAAATAAGCCGAAATTCTTTTTAACCGCCAATAAATAAAATCCCAGCTATACGAGATAATCAAATGGCAAAAGATGATCAACACGCTTGCGATTGCAGACAACGCTAGTTAGTCAAAGTTCACCATCTCCAGTTTCGAGTAAAACCCGTCGCCGAAGGCACACTACAGTAAAACTCGGTTGGGAAGGGATTCGAATTTGAGACCCCTACGAGTTTTGTAAATATTTATGGTTCTAAAATGATCTTTACCAGGGTAAAGATCATTTCAGAACAATAATTATTTACAGAACTTGCAGAACTCCTAATAAACAATTTTTTTATTTGTATGTTTTTATGTTTAGGATAATTTTATTATTTATTATGTGTATTTTTATGATTACATACATGTTAAGAGTAATTTTATCATTTTTATATGTAATTTTATAATTACACATATGTAAACTAGTTTTTTTACATATATGTAACTAGTTATCACACATATATATAATGTGTTATTACACATATGTAAATTACTTTTAATATGTATGTAATCAAAGAAATACATATAACAGATAATAAAAAAAATCCTAGATACAAAAACATATATATAAAATAATTGTTTATTAGCAATTCTAAAAGTTTTATAGTTATTTATAGTTCTGAAATAAATTCAACCCAAAATAATTTTTATTTGTTTTCTATATTAAAAATCATATTACATAGCATATAAGTTTTATAAGTTTTAGTTTTTAAGAAGCACACTAAAATAAAAAAATTGAGTCACTGTATGTTGACTTTGACTAAAGAGAACCTGACTGAAAAGTTGAAAGCAACCACAAATAGGAACACATAAAAGCCATTAAAAGCATCAATAAAGCTTCACCCTACCCTATATTTTTTACTGCCCTCGGTTTACACCTTCTTTCTTTTACTATTTTCTAATATTAAAATTTTAACAAAAAACATTAAATAAATTCTATGTAATTTTTTATATTTATATAAGAAGATTAATAGTATTTTTTTTACATTCAGTCTATTTCGTAATTTAGGATAAACTTTTTCATTTACAACTATTGTATTTTTCTTATTTTATTTTAACCAAATTACATGTCTACCCCTAAATAGTTTTTTTAACGAACACGTTAATACTGTTTTAGACATATTTTTTAACTTTTCTTTTTCTTTGCTATAACGAGTGTGGCGAATTTTTTTTTTTTAGTTTAGTTTTTTTTAACGAAAGCACCGATACTCTTTTGAACATATTTTTAACTTTCTTTTGCTATAACGAGTACACCGAAACTGACCGAGTTTCTATCGTTTTTTTTTTTTTCGTTTACCTTTGTTATTTACTATATTGTTTTACCTTTTTTTATTATTATTTTGATATTAAGAGCCGAGTGACGACGCAAATAGAGTAACCCATTTATATATCATTTTATTTAATTTTACAAATTTATTTATTGGTTGTCATGATGTGCTATACGTTCTGATTTCCAAACACGTCCCTCCACAACACGCGGGTAAGTGAATCCTAGTTATGAATAAAAGTTACAGTTTTAGTTTTGCTAAGTGACTGATATTAAACTATTTAAAAGATAACAGACACTTATATTAATTAACCTGAAAAAACAACTACTAGAAAGAACTACAAGGAAACACTTTTAATCTGTATACAAAGCAAGTAAACATTTTAACGGGCCGAACGCTTTGACAACTCGCTTTCTTTTTCTTTAACGGAGAAAAATACCAGATCTTGTTAAAAAAACAAACAAGGTGCTAGAAAGTGAGATACAATCCACCACTAATCACAACTTGCAGATATTGAAGGGCTATAAAATAAAACTATAGCTACACCACAAATTCCATTCTAAACTATGACATTTGCCCAATGTTTAATCCAAAGAAAGGGATTAGACTTGATCTACATGATTTATTGTGAACAAATCATTCGGTCACACCTTAGTTGTCTAATATGCTTCCTGTCGGCTGTCATTTTCCGGTTACAATTACTAGTTACTAGTCAAATTTAGAAGAAGGATGACATGAAACTAAATTATGCTGATTTTTTTAATCAAATGCGTGTTTGTTCTTCTATTCTACGTGCAAGGGGATGACTAACAAGAGCACGGGTAGACACTAACACGGGCAATGGGTTTGTTAAGAGTATAATGTAGTATTAGTTATTCTAATAGGGAGTTATTTAGTAGTCGATAGTTTATTTGTCTTTTATCTTAATTATTCGAGAAATGAGTAATTCATTTGTCTTGCTTCTATACAACCTTATATAATTAACCACCACAAGTGGCCTAGTGGTGGAGTGACTTGGGTTCTCCAATGGAGACCCAAGTTCAATTCCCATTAGTGCCACTTTGGTGGCCACCGACACCCGCTTTAAAGTCGGACCGAGGACACTCGAGGTCTCGGGTTCGAAACATGTTTCTTACCCCTCTTTGATGGCTATGGGTATTTGCCGCCAGGGATCTTTGTCGGGTGGTGAACTGGGAAGGGAGATCCCTTCCGCGGTCAGGGGTACCGTGCAACTACCCCCTATATAATTGAACTCAAGAATAGAGAAAAACAAACATCAATTTTACTATCTTAAATCTCTTTAGATCAAGATCAATGTAGATAACAGATACAAAACTAGTTAAAATCGTAACAGGTTCTCTAAGGCTACAGGGGTATGGGGCGCTATGCTCAAGCTAGCTCAGCCAAAAAACATCAATAACGCCCCCATCCCCTTACTGCAAGCGCTATTGGGGGGGGGGGGGTATTATTCCTTCGGCAACGCAATAGCTGTTGATCCAGGTAATGATGCTCTTTGACTAAATTTGGCAATAGATTTCAACAAGTATGGAAATATTGTGCGAAACTAGAAATCAAACTTTCAAAAAACACAACTTACAGAATTTTTAAGTTTATATCACTTTGGAAAAACAAAGTTTTACAAGGTGATTAGGTTATTGACTATTACAAATGAATGCTCAAAGAATTCTGTAATGAAGGGTAATGGAGTTTTTGTTGTTTGCATTGAATGATTGGCTTAACTCATTATCCTTCGGTGATGACTTCTCTATTTATAGAGGTCTTTGGCATTGAATAAACATTTGTTTATTTATACACTTGCTCTGGATAAAGTAGCTTTTTGGCATATTTATTGAATCCATTCCGGTCAACTTGCTACTTTCCAAATGTGGCAGAGCCTTATCTCTTAGACAAGTTGGTTCATCAGAAATTTTGATAGCCAGCCCATTAGAAAATTTGTTGAACAAATCATCAGAAATTCCGATGATCAGAGTTTACCAGATACTGATGATAATTATCATCAGACTTATCAGAATGGTCTCTTCTTATCGTCTTTCTTTGTTTTGGATCAGATTCTAATCTTTGTTGAAGATTTATCTTTCTTCTTCACTTGTCATGTTATCTTGTATTTACCTTTTCATTGATCTTCTTGACTTTATCTTCAGTATTGGATCAGATTGACCATATTTTTCTTCAATACTGTCACACCGTGACTTTTGTGGAAGCATGATTATAGTGTGACTTTCTTAATACCATTGCATTCAAACATAACAACACTATATGATTAAACCATTAGATGTTCATCCATAAATTAAGTTTGAAAATATCACAACATAATTGTCTTAAACGTAGACTCCAAATTTAAATTACAAACCACAACATGTTTTAAAGAGTTCACGAAGACTCGACAAAAGATCTTAAATAAAACCGAGTTTAGAACCATGTATCTCGTCCAGGATTAAGATACATCTCCTAAACCCTAATGACTTCGGATGACATCTTTTTATTCATAACGCAGCTTGGAACATCCAAACACTCGCCAGATCCACTTAATTCCCTGAAATACATGTAGTTTGAAATCATCAACAAAAGTTAAGCGAGTTCATGTGTTTGTGTAAATGTATGTATAAAACCTTTGTGAACAGTGTATGTATGTATGTTTGTAAATCCCGGTATGAAAGCAAAACAAGGAAACAAATCGATTAATGGTTTGCAAGGCCATTAACATGCGTGCAACGGCGTAGGAAGGCTCAAACCTACCAAATTTGTACCGGGCCTCCTGCTGTAAAACATAGTCACCTCATGGGCCACCCTGGTCCTCATGGGTGTGGGCTCGCTACACCCAAATAGATCTATCACTCATGCCCCTCGATCCTAACACGAAGATTAATGGTCTTAAGAGTGTGCCTACCCATTCACATGATCTACTGTACTTTCCATAGCTAACCATACCAATTGTATTTGTTTGTAAGCATTTTGTAATCATTTGAAACATGTACTTCACCCCCGAAGTTATAAAACTGAAAACATTTAAGAGAAAATGGGGACATGAACTCACAGCCTTGCGTCTTCAATAATCGTAACTCAAGTTCCTTCAGCAAACACGACTACCTACAATGTACTAATGTCTATTAGACGAACGGGTCGTGCCTTGTCTTAGTATTAATGTTTTTGAGTTACGTTTCTTTTATGTCTTCGATATCATCCCAAGTTATGCAACTATTTGTTAAAATAATTAATATTTTAATTCGAATTAATTTTTGGGATAATCATTAAAACAATATATCCTATTTTTAAAACTTCCCAAGTATTTATACTTGTATTTCTTCCCAAGGATAGGGGTATCTTATACATGCGTATTTTGCCATATTTGGGGGGTCGTATTCCGGTGAGTATTTATACGTGTGAGAATACGTATTTTATTGTAGTTATTAAGTATCCTCATACTTAATTAATTATTAAACTTTCCGGAATATTATTTCTAACAAAAATCCATCAACATATATATTTCCAAAACATTTATTTAAAGAATTATTACTTAGAAAATATAATTTTTCCTTTTGACAAAAATATTTGTAGTTCCAAAATAATATATTTTCAAGTCTAACTTTAGAAAATATATATAAACTTATTTTTATCCATAAATAATGTATTTCAAGTTTATCCAAGAAAATATATATTTTTCCCAAAAATAATATATCTCCTAATAATTCCAAGGAAACGTATATACATATATATATATTCACCAAAAATTATATATTTCCTTTTTGTCAAAATATGATATAACTTTGTGACAATCGTAAAAATCATATTTTCATTTCTTGTGTCCAAAATATTATTTACCAAAAATATACTTATAAATGTATCTTCCGGAATATTTTGTAAGTTACATTCTTTCGTTCGGTTTCCCAATATTAAGTGTGTAACTTGTGTATTTATTCCTTGAGATTTTTGGGAATATTTCGTGTCACACCCTGACTTTTGCGGAAGCGTGGTTATTTTGGTGTGACTTCTTAATACCATAGCAACAATCATAACAATGCTATATGATAAAAACACGAGATGTTTATCCATTAATGAAGTTTAGAAAATGCCACAATACCATTGTCTGAAAACATCAATACCAAATTAAGTTACAAACCATGACATGTTTAGACGAGTTCACAAAGACTCAACAAAAGTACTTAAATAAAACCTGAGTTTAGAAACGTGTATCCCGTCTAGGCATATGATACACCCCCTAAACTCGACAACCATGGATAACATCTTTTATTCAAACGCAGCTTGAAGACACATGCATACCCTGGCAGATCCACTAGTTCCCTGAAATACATGTAGTTTGAAAAATCAACAAAAGTTGAGCGAGTTCATGTGTAAGTTAGTATGTATAAACCTTTGTAAATAGTGTATGTATGTATGTCCTAGTATGAAAGCAAGCAAGGAAAAGATCACCAATGGTTTGCAAGGCCACTGATATGTGTGACGGTGTAGGAAGACTCAAACCTAGCAAAGTTGCACCGGGTTCCCGACTGGAAGACATAGTCACCACAATGGGCCACCCTGGCCACAGGGGTGTGGGCTCACTACACCCAAATAGATCTATCACTCATGCCCCTCGGTCCTGATACGAGGATTAATGGTCCCAAGTATCCGCCTACCCTATCACATGATCTATGGTTCTTTCCTAGGCTAATCATACCAATACTATTGTAAGTATCCCTTTGTAACATGTATTTCACCCCCGAAGTAAGTAAACAAAACAGTTTAAGGAAAAGGGGGACATGAACTCACAGTAGTGCATCTTCGGTATCGGTAACTCAAACCTCCGCAGCTAATCACGACTACCTACAGTGTACTAACGTCTATTAGACGAACGGGCCGTGCCTTGGCTTAGAGTTTAACGTTTTTGAGTTGCGTTTCTTGTGTTTCCCAATATTATTCCAAGTTATAATTATTTGTTAAAATAATAATTATTTTAACTTTAAATTATATTTAATGTTTGGAATAATTGTTTAATCAATATTTTGTGGCAATACTTCTCAAGTATTTTAAATTCGTATTTCCTACCCAAGGATGGGGGTATTTATACATGTATATTGTAGATCCGAATTAATATATTTTTAAGTCCCACTTAGAAAATATATATAACTTATTTGTCAAAAATAACGTATTCCAAAATATATATATATTTTTCCCAAAAATAATATATTTTCACTTCTTGTATCCAAAACAAAATTTACCAAAAATATATTTGTAAAGTATTTTCCGGAATATTTCATAAGTTACGTTTTGGCGTTCGGTTTCACAATATCAAGCGCGTAACTTAAATATTTATTCCGTGAGATTTTTGGTATTATTTTAGAGTTGTAATTTCCATGGTATTGTTAAGTTATATTATTTTACCCTAAAATAATATAACTATTCCACAAAGTAAACAAATATTCACACAAGTGTCTTAATACAAAATATATATTCTAAATATATTTACTCATTTTATTTACAAAAACCAACCTCCGATACTTTGTATTTTTGTAACAAAACCTATGGCGAAGTTTATTTTGGAAAACGAAGTCAAAAATACACTCGTAAACATTTGTTAGAAAAATATTTTCTAAGTGTTTACATTTTTAGAAAATTTTGCCATAGTTTCCTTTGAAAAAACGGAGGTGTCCATGCTAATAAGCATATCATTTTCTTTTCAAAAATCATTCAAACCATCAACAAACATACTCTAAACAATATTACACTTACCAAGTGCAAAACTATTCCATTTAATATACAACAGGAACTTGATGTTTTATAAAAACGCGTAGTAACTTGGTGAGGTGTTTAGTGGGTTTAGTTACCCTCCAAAGTGTGTTTACTTTATTTAAAATCTCATTCTTGCAAAGACTTGGTGTTTACAACTTGTAAACATAATTTACAAAAATGTTTATCCATAACATCTTCTTATTTTACTAGCATCCATATACTTATTTTATTTCCAAAAATAGTGTAAGTATATGTAAGAATCATGATCTTTCAAAAACCGTCCTTTAAACTTGGTTTCTTTAGAAAAATCATTCACAAGTCTTGGATTTACAAGATTACTAGTTCACTTGGTTTGTTACTTTGTAACCATTGGGTGTTTAAAAATCATTTTACTTTCAAGTTCATGTTTAGTCTAGAAGATGATTATTTCATGAAAACACATAATCATCTCCTAACTTGTTAAACCATGTTTTTAATCATACTCTAACAAGTTCCATATGATGATCAATCATCATATTACTAGTAATCATCAAGCAACAACATACATTCACTAAACATCATCATATCAACCATATATCATCATATATCATCTTTATGTTTATGCTTTAAGTTTATGATCTTTAGTGTTCTTGTATAATTCAACATAATATAATCTTTAACCACTAAAAATATGAAGTATCAAGAGTTTAAAGAAGTCTTACAACTAGCTTAAAGCTAGGGAAGAAACAAGATGAAGATTGAGTGGATAATAGCAAACGAGTGAGGTCCTTCAAGTTCCGAGAACACCGAGCCTCCTAATTCACCTTCTAGCACCTTGAAACAACCTTGGATTGGATGATGGAAAATCGAAAATGGTGATGTGAATGGGGGGTAGTTCGGCCGAAGGTATAGAGGGAGAGAGGATGAATTGTAGTGTTGAAGATGGTGAAGTGTTTAAAGTTACTTATAACCACTAAGTGTTATTATTCAATGGATTATATGTTTCAACAAGTACACACAAGATCCACCATATCCCAAGGAGGAGATTTTAGTAGAGATCTTGCAATCTTGGAGGTGGGCCACACTAGTGAGCCGAAAATTTCACATGGGGGGGGGGGGGGGTAAATTGTAAAGTTTAAATGGTAAAAGGTAATTAGTGGTAGGTTAAATGTTAAGTCTTGTGTCTAGTATGTTACTTGAATTATGTAATATGTTATAGTGTTCGGGAACCATAACTAGCTCAGAAAAAGTGAAACAATGTTTCTGGTAATATTTTAGTGTCCCGGGTAATGCCCGGTTGTTCAGTTAGATGCCGATTCGCTAAAGTGCTAAGTTATTCCGTATAGTGTCTTTTATGTAACTTTTTGTGACACTTTTAATTCTCGACACTTAGGAAAGCATACAGGACCATTTTGCCATGTTTTTGCACATTACTAACATGTTAAAATGCTGAATTTTGTTGGTTAATGCAGAATTCTGCATTTTGAATGGGTTTTAGGCACTTTTCGGCATTTAAACTATCACCTAGTGACGCAGTTTTATGGTCCTTACTTCCCTACACTCCATACTAGTATAGTACCTTGTCTCTGGCTCATACTGGGCCTCAAAACATTGTCTGTCTATGTACTGGCACTGTCAGTATATTTCTGAGTTATCCGCTAACTGTGCTAACTGTGCTTAGTGCATCATGTTTGTCACTAAAGTTGGTATGCAATAAATGGAGTGACAGTATGAAATGTGATGCATATGTATGTATGATACAGAATTCAAAAAGCAGTTTAAGTCATTAATTGTAATTCAGCACAGTCATTAAGCACAAATCATTATTTAATAATTGTACGAAAGCATGCAAAATTTGACAGTTGTCACATTTCGGATTGTAATTTCTTGGTATTTTGTTAAGTTATATTATTTCAAGTCCTAAAATAATATAACTAATACACAAAGTATACAAACAATCACACACATTTGTCTTCTAAATATATATCTTTCAAATACGTATTTAGTCATTTTTATTTACAAAAACCAGCCTCCAATATTTATACTTTTTGTAACAAAAATCATGGCAAACTCTTATATGAAAAACCATGGTTAAAATATACTTGTAAATACTTGTTTAAAATATTTTCTAAGTATTTAATTTTTACAAAATTTTGCCATAGTTTCCCCTTAAAAATGGAGGTTTCCATGCTTTCAAAGCATATCATTTTCTTTTAAAATCATCCCAAACAATTAACAATTCAATCAACACTTACCAAGTGCCAAAATCATGCAATTTACACAACAACATGAACATGAACTTTTATAAAAACTTGTAGTAACTTACTAGTGTGTTTAGTAAGCTTAGTTACCCTTTAAAGTTTGGTTATTTATTTGTAAATCCCCTTCTTGCAAGATTTAGTCTTTTACAAGTTACAAGATGATTTTTCTAGAAATCATTCTTTTGAATTTTTCTTGTTAACAATGTATTTCTACACTTGATATACCACTAAAAACATGGTTAGTTTATTTAAAATCCATGATTATGTAAATTTTGCAAATGAACTTGGTTTCTTGAGAAAACTATGTTTGAAATCACTTTTATACAAGACTTCTAACATGTTTCATACTTCATCATACCCAAAATCACCCTTATTTTCAAGTTCATGTGAAACATAAAGTATGATCATCTTGGTCTTTCACAAGATCATCACCTCAACTTGCTAGATCATGTGTTTAATCATAATCTAGAAAGTTCCATATGATGTCTAACATCATAAACACAAGAATCAATCATCAAGTCTCACACATATACTAAAACAACATATATTCTTATGTTAGTGAGCTTTATGTTAGAGATTATCTTCTTGATCATTAGTGTTCTTCATGTTTAGCAACATATATTATCTTTTAACCAACATTACAAGAAGTAACAAGAGATTATAAGAGCCTTACTACTAGCACAAGGCTAGGGATGAAACTCAAGAAGATGAAGATGATGAATGTGATGGATAAAAGCAAATGAAAGAGGTCCTTCCACTTCCAATGTCACCAAGCCTCCTTATCTTGCTTCTAACACCTTTGTATGAGTATGGAAGTTGGATGAATGATGGTGATGATGTTGTTGTTGTTGTTTGCGGCCGAGAGGATGAAAGAAAGGGAGAGAAGTGTGGGTGTTGAGTGTTGTTGATGAATGAAAGTCTTGGACTAAAGGTTTTACTTATAACCTTTCCAACATGGTTAAGTCTAGTGGTTTATGTGCTTCATAAGGTTTAGACAAGATCCATTAAACAAATCAAATAAAATCAAAGGTGGGGGCCACCCTTGAATCCGTAAACATGGGGGGGGGGTTGGTTAGGTTTCAATGGTTAGTTATGTTAACTAGTTAGATTTCAAGTATATGTTTAGTGTTATAGGTTGTTATGTGATAATAAGATGTGTTATGATGTTCGGGGACCATAACTAGCTTGGAAATGATAAAACAATGCTTTTAGTGAAATTTTGATGTTACGGGTAGTGTCCGGTTGTTCGGTTGGATACTGGTTTATTAATGTGCTAAACTTGCAGTTTAGTGTGCTTGATGTACCCTTTTGTGACACTTTTAATTCCCGACACTTAGGAAAGCATTCAGGACCATTTAGTCATATTTTTGCATGATACTAGCTTGTTAAAATGCTGATTTTTGCTGTATTTTGCAGAATTCTGCACTTTATGTGGGTTTTAGGCACTTTCAGGCACTTAAACTATTACTTAGAACAGCAGTTTTGTGATCCTCACTTTCCTACACACTATACTAGTGTAATACTTGGTTTCTGGCTTATTCTGTGTCTCATTGCACTGTCTGTCTATGTGCTGAGTTCTGTCAGCATTTTTCTGAGTTATCCGCTAACTGTGCTTTGTGCATCATTTATGTCAATATGGTTTGCATGTAATAATGATATGACATTATGCAATATGTGATGCATATGTAAGTATGATGCAATAATCAGAAAGTAGTTAATTGTAATTCAGCACAACCATTAGGCACTAATCATGGTTAATTAATTGTACGGATACCTGGATTTTTGACAGTTGTCACAAATACTTACAAAAGTTTCCTAACTGTAGCGAGCAACAACGAGCTTATATGGTGGGCCCTCGGTGTTTTAACCGTTTGACAATGATAATAATTAAAAAAAATAGTTTCAAATTATTTAATATCTACTCTTTATATACACACACTCTTATTTATTCACTCTCAAACCTCTCCATACTCTCAAACTTTTTATACTATCAACCACTTCATACTCTCAATCTCTTTATTTTACAATGGTACATCGTTGGACCAAGGCCGAGGATATCGCGTTATTCACGAGTTGGGCGGATATGGTCGATTTAGGATTCCTTTCAGATTCGACTCAATGTTGGAGCAAGATTAGGACTACATTCTACGAACGGATGAGTGAGAAATTTCGTGAAAGAACAAATTCTAAGCTGGATATGAAGAAGTCGGTTCGGGCGTCATTTGGAAGTGGAAATGGAAGAAATGAAATTTGAACCAGCTTGAGTTAAATGAGCTTTGTAGGCTGGATACCATGCTCCAGCAGATTGTTTTAAGCCAGAGACCTAATTAGTGGAGGTGGCTAGCGAATAAAGACGGTTTTTTTTCGGTCGAGTCAATGAAAAAAACGTTGTTTGATGCGAATAATGTGGCTGCCCAGTTTGTGATGGACTGGAACAGCTGGGTTCCGTTAAAAGCTAATATTTTTCTTTGGAAAGCTGAGATGAATAGGATTCCTACGCTCACAGCTTTGAGGAGAAGAAGCATTCAAGTAGGGACGACGGTTTGCAAGCTATGCGGGCACAACGAAGAAACAAGTGAGCACCTTTTTACTTTGTGTATTTTTTCCTCTCATGTCTGGCGGTTGGTAGCGAACTGGTGCAAAGTGCCACCGATTTATGCCTTTTCCACACGAGATTTGTTATTGGTGCATAAAGTGCAAAGATTGGATCAGCGATTAAAAAAGGTCTTTCATGGTATAATGATCACGACTTGTTGGTGCATATGGAAGACAAGGAACGGCGTGATTTTTTTCGGTAAAACGGCGGAAGCGACTACGACTTTGGAAGAGATTAAATCCTTAAGTTATATAGGCCCCCTTTGAATGATGTGTCTTGGAAAAGCTGGTGTAATTTTGTTTTGTAGTTTATCTTTGTTGTCGTGCTAGCTTCTTGCTAGTCGTTTTTTTTTTTTTTTTTTTGTTAACGAAATTCGCCGTTCCAAAAAAAAAAAAAATTATAGGAAGGTTTATGCATCTATGCATAAAGTGTACAAATTTTGAGAGGTGCTACGTCATTGCGTTGAACCGCGAGGAGGGTGTAGCTGAGGATGAAGCGCTTGTCAAGGCAAGGCACGTACTAAGTTCGAAGCACAGTACGTAAAGCAGTTTGATCACGTTACGGCCTGGAAGATAATAAAATTGTTATTTCTATTATTCTTTTACTTATTTGTATTTAAAAAAAAATCACGTAACATTAAATTACAAACATTAAAGAAGAAACCAAACCAAAGGGCCACTCTTACAATCTTATCTTCCAATGATTGCAACCCCAACTCTACACTAATTGCCTTCATAACCCACCATTTCAGTTGTCCATTTCTACAAAGGGGACCTTACTAGAAACTAATTGACGTTTGGATAGGGTGCCTAAATCATGATAACTAGGCCAACAGAGACAACGTTACCACCGGTTGACCCACTGTGTATACGTTTGTGCGCACATACACGTATAGACATACACATTGATATCTATGGGGTAATCATATCCTGGGATGGTGCTTCTCTGCGTTCCGGGTTTGGTTCACGTTTTTTGTTAAGGCCTTGGTCAGTTAAGTACTGCGGTTAGTTTCGTGTTCAATACGTATTTGGTTTGAGGTTTGATGAGAGGTCTTTCAAGTTATCGACAACTAGATGTAGGGTTTTGTTTGGTTTGGTTCATAGTTAGGTCCAAGTAGGCGTGTGCATCAACTAGGGATGTGAATTTCTGACACGACTCGAAGAAAGATAGGAACCTAACACGAAATTCGTTGGTTTAGGTTTAGTTTAAACAGGTTCGGGTCAGTTTCAGGTTGAACCCCACGAACCTGTTTAGGTTAACGGGTCGGGTTCGGGTCAACCCAGTCAAGTTGACGGGTTGACCCGTTTAACACATTTATATTATGTTATATTCTTTACAATATATTTTATCTCATAATTTAAATAGAGTGTGTATTTTATGCCAACTTTAAAAGAGAAACTAACATAAGATTTTATAATTAAAATTTAATTATGTTATATACATTTGTGTTTTTTAAGTAAATTTTAATTTTAATATATTAATTTCAGAAAAAAAAAATTAAAAAACTCGGGTTGAACGGATCGTATTCGGGTCAACCACAAAACTTCGGGTCGTGTTTGGGTTCATATGTATGATATGATTTTCGGGTTCGGGTTCGTGTAAAATTTTCGGGTTCGGATTGAATCCACCAACCCGTGAACACGACCCGTTTAGCACCCCTAGCATCAACCGGCCAGACCATTTAACCTAAGACATCGAACCAAGACCTATTTGATTTTATGGCCCAACTCTAACTTCCGGTCCATTCTTCTTTTTTGTTCATTTTCGGAACCCCTAACCCGAGAAAACCGACCCACACAACCGAAGCTAAAAATTAGCCTTGTGAATTGTTTGAGTTATTTTTTAGAATTGTAGAATTACGATTCAGGTCTATATTTGACTATTTTTAGAGTTTTTTTTTTACAAATTTCCCCCTCCTAAGCCTCCTTATTACGTATTTCCCTATATCATAAAATCATGTAAGACCATTAATTTATTCATCGAAATTTCATATAAGTTTCGCATATAAATGTGTATATACAAATACACATACATTTGAAATTACGAGTTTCATATAGCATCTTGAAATTTAAAACATTTCAACATAATATCATTGTTTACTTCCGTAACGACGAAACGCAATGCGGAAGCTTAAATTTGATCGTGTTCGGTTCTTTATTGAGCTTGATCGTCATCCGGTACTTCAAGATATACCTACATTTCATAAATCATGAAATGTATTAGTTATATGAAGTTTATAACATATCTAAGTGAGTACGTATGTCAAAACAAATAAAATAAATAAGTTTTGCCAGTTCCGGAGTCTGTCACGGCCCGCGACAGATTTTGACTAAGCTTTCGCGGGTAGCGAAGGCTATGGCGGGGCGCGGCGCCATTGACTTTGCCCGCCGCGGGTGGCGAAAGCCACTTTTTCACAGAAAGTTATGTGGCTGCATACTCCCAGCACTACCATTTTTCACAAAAACACTCATAACTTCTTCAATACTCCTAGCACTACCATTTTTCACAAAAACACTCATAACTTCTTCAATTTTCATCCGTTTTACTTCAAACTTATTTCTAAATGACCGTAAAACCATGGCCTACATATTTAGCCCAAAATATTTAACCCGGTTTCATAACTCTTATGAATTTCGCAGCCATTACCCGATTTATGCGCATAATTCATTTTGACCCGTTAAGGGAATTTAAGCATTTAAGCTTAAATCTCGCTCCTTCTATCTTACCTCCTATTTCTAAACTAAGACTTCTTTTATCTTTCCACCACGACAATATTTGTGGTGGATTTCTTATCGTAAAAATCATATTTTCCGAATTGTACCCTTCGGTTTAGTAATTTACGAAATAGACCCATTTCGATGCATTAGACCCAAAAAAAGCTAATACCTTTCACTTTTACACTTATCCTTACTCAATCATAAAACTTATTTTCAAACTACCCTTAAGGGTCGTTTGCCCGGATTATCATTCAAGGGCGTTTTGGTCAACTTTAGCCCCTTCTTTTACGACTAAGGACTTTCAATAACACGTTTGACCAATATCGCACATTTTAGCTATAATCTTATTTAAAATCATTATGTTTCTAAGAATGCAGTGACTACAATTTAGGTTAGAGTTAAATGCCATTTTAGTCCCTGTGGTTTGGGTCATTTTGCCAGTTTAGTCCAAAGGTTTCATTTTTAACCCGTGGGTCCAAAAAGGTTTCACAGTTGCCATTTAATCCACTTAGTTAACTTCATCCATTTTTTCTGTTAACGAGAAGGTCAATTCGGTCATTTTGTATGTAATTCTGTTAACTAAAAGGGCAATTCAGCCATATAAAATGACCGAATTGGCCTTCTCGTTAACAGAAAAAATGGATGAAGTTAATCCAGTGGACTAAAATGGCAACTGTGGAACCTTTTTGGACCCACAGGTTAAAAATGAAACCTTTGGACTAAACTGGCAAAATGACCCAAACCACAGGGACTAAAATGGCATTTAACTCTTTAGGTTATTAGGTTTACCTATTAAGGTAACCCAATGTTCATTCTTGACTTAGTTTAACTCTCATCGAAACTTAAGTTCTCAATGAGAGTTTGACCCATTACACACACCTGGCTCGGGTCAAAGCATGGACTCGTTTTAATACCTTGTCTTAATAATTGCTAATTAATAGCAACGCAAATTCCATACGCTATTCACCCCTGTGAGTATAAGACTCGACGAACAATCATTAGTCGTTATTGTCAAATGGTGATAACATCACCATTTGACCCGTTTGGCCTAAACGACCAAACATTTTGTATTTATAGCAGAATGATATTTATTTACCAATTCACTCATTTAACCCATTACGGATTTTCACTATATGGTCATATTTCTTAAATCCTTTTCTTACGCATTTAACCCATCATGGCTTACGCCATAGGGTGTCTTTTAAACTTCAACTTTTATTCGTCTACGCGTGACTAAGTTACTGTTTTACCCTTATTATTCATTATGGCTTACAACATAAGGTAACCTTTCAAAAACTCATTGTATGTTCGTCATTTCATGACTAAATTTCCATTTTACCCTTTCTACCACCAAATATGGTTTATTACCAGTTTCACTTATTCCGACCCGTATCGATTCGTGTCAGAACGTCTTATCTCAAAATCTCATTCTGAATACCAAATCGCCTATTCCTAGTCAAATACATAAGTAGATATACTACTTTAAAGTTGTAAGCTTTACTTACCTTGCATCCAAATATGCTTTCCACAGGTATTAGTTTCGTTTGACCCGCTTCTCCCCCAAGCTTTCACCTAGCTTTTCAAGCGTCTAACTACCATTCATCATTCTCAAAATGGTTAGTAATCATTGTTTAACACGATTATCCCACCTTACGCATTTTCTATCAAAATTATCATTTAACCTTATTATAGGTCAATTTGACTTTTAAAAGTCAACCGCCTATTTACATATGTAATTGCACAATTAAGTTCAAGGAACTCATTTAGGCATTTCATCAATTACCTGGTAAGCACTCTTCTTAGGCTACCATTTTAATCATGTTTCCTAACTAATGTTCATGCAATTGTTAACATCAATTTAACATAACTTCAATCATTGTATGCTAATCTACCAATCTCATACAAAAACTTGGGATTGTTTCATCACTATAAAACAACCCATTGCATCGTATATATGGAATTTACCCAACACCAAACTTAGCCATATTCTTTATACATTCATGAACACACGATGATTCCAAACATCATTTCTCATGAATATATCATCTATTTCATAGTATCTGTAACATGATTATAACATCAGTTTCATTATATCATACAAAAACCAATTTCATGGTAAGTATGAATATGTACTCAAACTTATAAATTGGTCAAGTATCTTGCTTTTACTATCATGTACGATGATTCTAAGCACATGTATATCATCAACTTCATCATATAATCAAGACCCACTTCATAATCTACTTGTTAATCATTTACAAGTGATCTTATCTCAATTATCTCATAATTTCATCATATCTAACGAAATTAAGCATACATAAACACTCAAGTTCATCTTTGGATCATAATCCAACAATCTATTTGCAAGTAACCTACTTGTCTCAAATCACAACTTTCACCAATCTAGATTTTAAGACATACCTTATGATCCCCTAGTCTAGGTGATCGTTAATACGCTTTCATGCATCAATTTGGGTCTTGAATTGATCTTCAATTTGGGGGTTTGAGCTTGAACAAGGGTTTTACCCTTGTTCTTCCTCCTGATCGTACGCACACACACATACACAATGTGTGTGTTGTGTTTAATTTATATTTTTATTATTTAACTTTCAACTTTTTCCCTTTTTGGTCCCTCGTGTTTGAGGTTTTGATTATAAATAGATACCATCCACATTTATCACTTAACAATATGCATGATCAACTAGGTTAATTAGTTCCTAGTTATTTTGTTTGCGGGTTAAATTTTTGCCTCTAACGGTACTTTACCCGCTCTTTAATATTAACGTGGTTTAATTACCAAACCCGTTTTCGGGGTGTTACAAATCAATTACACATTTCCCCTCCTAACCCATATATAATACATATTTCCCCTTTTCATTTAAATGACTCTTATTTATGACTATTTTACCCTTAATGAACTATTAAATGAATATTTACAGATTTCCCCATTCTAATATGTAAAATCAATTACATATTTACCCAGATTATATAGTTTCACCCCAATCTTCTATTTGTTACTCTTGTCAAACAATACACACAAAGCCATAATACTCATAATAAAAACATAAATTCTGTTCATAATAGATTCTGTTCAAAAAAACATAAATTCCTTCATAATAAAAACATAAATTCCCTTCAAACCCCAATTCTTCTACTTTCACATATTTTTTGTACTCTTTCCTCGTCCCCTTTTACTTGTTGGCGCTTGATGTTGAGTAGAATCTTCAGGTTCTGAGTTTTTGCATGTCTTTTCACGGTGTCCATATTCACCACATTGTGGACATTTTTTTTCGTTTTTTAGGCATGTCACCTAGTCTAATTCTATTATTTCTTAGTCTCCCAGGTGGACGTTTGATTGCAAATAGGTATATCTTCTCCTCGTTATCTATATGCACCCATTGATCCTTTGTAGGCATTGGAGCAACTTCTAAAGCATAAGCTAATTTAAACTTCCCAATAGTTTAAAATGGATCAACATACATGTCCCAGTTAACATCCCTTGTGAAAATAATAAAAGTTGTTGCATACACACACGGAACACCTTTTACCGGCCAAATCCGACAAGTACATTTTCTATCATCAAGTGAAACCTCCCAACGCTTGTCCTCATATTTCACCTCAGCTTGATTTTCACCACTTCTACAAATTTCATATGCACCCAATTTCTACATTCAAAATATTAAAAATTCGTTCACCTAAAATATATTTGAAATATATGTAAAAAGGAACATTATACAAACCTTAGAGATTTTGTCGAGGTAAGTCTTCATTTTAGGTACTAAGGTACCCTTCCATTTTTTTAAAGCCTCCTTTTTTGTCAAAACGTACCATAATCTTCTCTCTAATTGAATCAAGTAATTCAAGAACCGGTTTTTATGGCACCTCACCTATCCACGCATTAAATGACTCCAAAATATTATTTGTAACATAGTTACACTTTGATGTCCCCCCAAACCTACAACGACTCTATATCTTATTGTGATTCTCATTAACATAAGTAAGTGCATCTTTATTTGCTCCAGCAATTTCATTTAATCGTCGATCATGCTCATTTACACTATAGGTTTTTGCAGCTCGCCAAAAATTTCTTGTGAATAAATCAAAACGAAAATGATTCTTGAAATTACTAAATAAGTGCCTAATGCACTCTCTATGCTCAACATTAGGGTAAACTTGTGTAATTGCAATGTCTAGAACCTTTTGCATATCCATGAGTTCTTGTTTTCAGATTCAAGTACACCATAAGCCACCGGAAAAATAGAATTGTTACCATCAACACTATTGGCAACGACTAATACCCCATTGAACTTCCCCTTTAGATAGCATGCATCTAGAAAAATATAGAGATGGCAACCAACAAGAAACCCCTTCCAACAAGCTAGTAGTGAAACAAAAAAGCGTAAAAATGACTACCGGTGTCGTGGCAGATGATTGTCCCATCTCAGAGACTGAGGGAGGAACACTTGAATCATCGTCGTTAATCCACCCGTTACTAGTGTGAGCGTAACGTGTGTCTATCTGACTTAAAAAGGATGTGGAATGAGTGTAATATGATGATGTACCATGTGTTATGATAACGAAGAACAAATGATGTTGATTCTGCGAATACCCGTGATGATCTTCCCCAAACCCCCAAAATTCAACCCAAAGGGCAGAGAGTTTGAAGTGAAAAGTGATTAAACTCAAAATTTATTTCTGACCATTGGAATTACAAGTACAATACATAAATAGAGACTAAAATTCGAAATGGGCCACAAAAAGGCCGTGGGCCAAACACAAGCCCAAAAACAAACTGCATAAAACACCGAAAAACATAAAAAGTGTCCACAACTTTGGGGCGAAACTTGGATAAGGCCTCTTCAGGTCCTTTCCATGATGTGCTCCTCGTTTCAACCTTCGATTTGACTAGTTGAACACCTAAAACGGAGACCCGTAGCCAAAGTTATGCTCGTTTTCGTAAATCACCCTTGGAAGCTCGATCATGGGCCTCCAGAAATGTCATGGCCCGATCCTCTACACTTGGGCCTGCATCATATGACAAGGTAAAACTGGTCGTGTCAGTAGACTGAGAGATAGTGTGTGGTAGCTCTGGCAATACTGAGGTCGGAGAGGTCTCGAATTCCGGCTCGCTCTCGGAGTCGTGAATCTCGATAGTCTCGTGCACGTGTGACATCTGTGACACAATGTAACTATACTAAGTAAGTGCATGTTTAGGATGAATATATATAACACATAAGACATAGACAAACAAGTTAACATGTATACAGGTAAGTTCTTTATAGTTCTCATACATGGTTAAGATTCATTTTCATTTTAAATCTTTGGCTTCGCGAATTTTGGGATTTTAAATCTCAAAACTCTTTGGTTGAAGTCTAGAGTTCTATAAGAAAACACCTAGTTCACTAAAAACCATTAGCTCTGATACCAACTTCTGTCACACCCCAAAAACGTCGCAGCGGAAACACAAACGTGGCGGTGATGAAGGTTGGTACCCATAAACGTCTTAGTGTTCGATGCAATATTTATGTTGGACATTTGGTTTATTTTAAAACATAAGTTTTAAGTTTCCACGTTCATCACAACCACGTCATAGTTGTTTGAACCTTAGGTGTCTTATTACACACGGTCCCAAAAGTAGTTTAAAAGTGCCCAAACATTATTTAATTACAATCTCATCACACAACCACAAGACAACACAAGCCAAAATCCCCGAAGCCGAACTCATGTACTTGAAGAACACGTAAAAATCAAGCGTCAACACAATGGAGGGTGAATTCGCATATAGGAAAAACTTTCTTATTATAGATTTTTAAATGTTAAAACATCCATATATATTTAAGAAAGTTAATTTTATTTCCTTCGTAAAATCCGTGGGTGATTAATCCAAAATGGGTTATTTGAAAAATCTCCGATAAAAATTTATACCCATAGTTTCAATATTGAATTTCGTCATTCTTTCAGTTTCGTAAGTTTGCTTACAAGCTATATACTATGATTGAGGTTCTAATCAATACTAGACAATTATAGAATGAAATTCGCCACTATATAGACACGGATCTACCGGTCACGGCGGGGTTGTCAACCCGATAGATCTATCAACAATTCCACGTGTGCAATACTTAATGATTAAAAATAGCATGTATTGTGCCCTCCTCAAATACATCAATATATATAACCTACTAGATAATAATTTAATATCTAATGTTGCACAAATTTCCGCCGTCCCCCACGCAATGTAAGCCACACCGCTACTTACACTCTTGAGACCCGCTAAATTTGTCCCAATGAAATTCAAAATATTAATTTCTCATGATCTTTTACCCAAAACACTGTAATCTTTTCCCGTTTCTTCCCGAAACGTATTTATATTAATCAAATCTCGTTTTCCTTGAAAACATATTTATATCAATCAAATACATGTTTTTCCAAAAAACATATTTATTTCAATCAAATCCCGTTTTCCTCGAAAACATATTTAAGTCATACACATTTCCAAATCCATGTTTCTCCATAAAACATATCATATCATTAAAAAATCATATTTTCCATGAAAATATACTTTTATATAATTCAAAGGCATATTTTATACAAAAACGTATATATATCCTTTTTAACGACGTGTTCTTCCCCCAAAACATTATATAAAACAGTAAAAGAGGGGGCTCTCGTGACACTGACTAAAACACATTTATTCAAGAGCATGTTTTATACGAAAACATATATTCATTCTTTTAAAGACGTGTTCTTCCCCCAAAATAGTACATAAAATAGTAAAAAGAAGGGCTTAGTGAAACTCACCTTTGGGTGCGTTTTTATTATTGCAATCCCTCAAACTGAATCTACATATCCTAATTTAAATAGGAATGATTTAATAACCAATTGTTTTACAAACAACCTAGTTTCGCCAATACTTAGAATTTTCACATAGCTTTGAGATTTTCTCGAAAAGTCTTTACTTTGATTATGTTGGTATATAAATATATGTGTATGTGTGTGTGTGTGTTCATATACGTACATATTAAGATTTTCACGATTTTATTGGTGACCCTTATATCCGTTATTACGTCCACTTACATACAATATATCTACGATTTGCGCTTCGTAATATATTTACATAAGTATGAACATATTCGACATATATCGTAATTCACGTATTTCATAAATTCACGCATTCTAACGTTTCTAAACACTTAAACACCAAATAAATCATCAAGTTAACATAGGGATTATCTTTATGCTTTACACAATTTACACACGTAACGTGACTTTTGACCTAGTTTACCGTTTTCATCGCACAAACGCATAAACATAGCATTAATTCATATCATCGTGTATTCACTTAACATATCAAATTATTAATACTCATATTCACATATCACTTTATAACACATAAAGTTCACTCGTGAATAATCCATTTTCCGCGTACGTCGATATATGCGTATTTTAACGTTTTCGGTAACATTTTCGGGTGTCGGAAGTCACGTATGACTACTCAAACACCAAAGATACTTAATATAAGTTAAAATACTTATATTTATTATAAAAATATCAGTTTATAATTTGATTTAAAACATTTTTGCAACAATCACTTTAAAAGCGATTTTTACCGTTTTTTTACACATAGTCTTGTAACGAACTTTACCATAACCATCCCAAATCATCGCGACTTGATATTTTACCACAACACATGTTATTTACTGATTAAAATGGTGGTTATACTTATGATAGTGCAGGTCTCATGTAAGACACATAAATCATGCAATTTCACTCATTTTACTACTTTTTAAACTACATGTACAACATGCAAAGCTACCAAATCTATGACATAATTTTATATCATCAAAACACATCATATAACATCATATAAACATGCATACACACCTGATTTAATTCATCTCTCATATATGATATCATTTCATCATCAAATGACCTTCATATCATCATATAGTCATCACTAGCACTTATGTACATGTACTTAATGCATGACCATCATTTCTTCATCATCTAAAAACTTAAATGTATCCAACATACATTTAATATCACGCAATCCAAGACTTCATCATCAAATCATCATCTAATCATCTTGACTTAAATGCATCAACATTCTATTATCTATGAACTAACTAGCAAAATAACCAACATGTACATATACATATATATACATACGACTAACATATATACATACACATAAACTTCCAAAGTTCCACTCTTCTTATATTCACTTCAAATCATAAGACTTTCACATGACACTTTTCATAAAAACCCTGTTTGATTAATCATGCAATCACTTTTCATAAATCTCATCATACAAGAATCATCATCTTAACAAAATCAAAACACAACTTCAACATATACACATACATACCTACGGCCATACATACATACATACATACATACATACATACATACATACATACATACATACATACATACATACATACATACATACATACATACATACATACATACATACATACATACATACATACATACATACATACATACATACATACATACATACATACATACATACATACATACATACATACATACATACATACATACATATTTACTTCCATTTTTATTTGCTTAAAAACTCATTTCAAGTTTGTGAATAATTCCAAGATCAAGAGAAACCTTCCACTATCATCATCACCACCAAAGATCAAGAACATGATTTAAAAAAAAAATAAGTTTATACCTTCAAGATTTTGGTGGGTTTTTGACAAAGTTTGATGATATGGATCTTGAACCTTCTTGGAATCACCTTGAAATCACCCTTGATTCTTCAAAACACCTTGAAACTAGCTTGAAATGACTTTGATCTTCAAGGAAAATGTTTGAAATTTGAAAAGTGGTGGGTGTAAGTGTGTGTTCGGCCGAGAGCTTCAAAGAGAAGGAAAGAATGAAAAGTTTTTGATCTTTGGAAGTTGTTTTAAGTTGAGTGTGTAAGATTAGTAATCATTAGGTTTGTATAATCTCAACACTTGGCACACAAAAGAATTGGTAGGCACCATATGGTGCTGGCACCTCTATCTACACACACATTTTCTCTCTCTTAATTCTATACATACACATATTCATACAAGAAATATGTATTTAACTGACTACCGGGCATTTGATTTCGCATTTTAACTGTGTTTTAAGGCGTTTAAAATTATTTTTATCATTCTATAAAAATTAACTCGCCGTAATATTGATGAACAATATTTTGTTTGCCTAGACTAGTTGCGTCGTCTGTATTTTGCAGTATACGCGCGGTATTGCGAAGTACGCGCTTAAATTCGCAAAATAAGGATTTGATGTGTTTTAATTAATTTTTCATCACGAATATGATTAAAAATACGATTTCAATCGTAACAGAATATTTTTAGGAATTTAACATTATCCGGGCGGTCACTGACGTTCGTTTCGCATTTTTTTCGTTACGCGATAAGCGCCTATCTTATTATTGCCAACATAATATTTAACAAAGTTTGGATTTACCAACACTTCAAATGCCTTATATTAACGTCATATTTAATAATTTAGTGCCATCATATATTCATAACACATGTTACACTATTACAGTACAGGCTCAACATAGTCGGGTGTCACAGAAAAATTCGATACCAGTACTGGTATCCATTATCAAATGCTCATCCCTAAGTTTAACATATGTACTTTTCACCTATAAGGCAGTCGCTCATGAGTTTTAAGGTAAAAACTTTTAAAACCTATAAGGGTGGGACCTTAGTTATTTATTTTCTTATTTATATTTTCGTCTTTTTCATTAACTTTAAGTTGTATTTATAATGTTTATAAAATATTATTATAAGTTTGTGAAACTTCAAAAACATACAAAGTATTAAAAAATTAATAAAAATGAATGCATTGGTTTATAAAAATAAAACCTAAGTTATCTTTAAATTATTGTGTTAAAAATTAAGAAGCCCGTATTAAATTTAAGAACTTGTTAGATTCACGTGTTAAACAAATTGTGTTCCCGTTACACGAGTTTAAATATGTACGGGTTAGGGTTGATATCGTTGATACAAATAAATATATGAGTTGTATTTGGGTTGAACAATTCAACCTAGGGATGAGCTTTTTTTCCCCAAATACCCATACTACTCGTACTTGTACCGTACCAATTTTAGGTATTTGATACATGTATCGGTACCCAGTTTTATTGATTTTGGTATTCGGTGCTTTCGGTATTGGTATGGGTACGGGTAAAAACGGGCACTAGTACCGAATTTTATATAGACTTTTAAAAGTTTTATTATATTATGTTTATTTCGTACTATGGTATTTATAGTACTCGTATTGATTTTACCTAATGTTACCTGTATCGTATTGGTACTCGTACCAATTTTACCTATTTGATACTCGTACTATATTGGTACTCATGTCAATTTTACCTATTTAGTACCCATACGAGTGCTCAAAATCTAAATAAAAACACAATGGTATCAAAGCGGGTACGGTACCGAAATACCCGTACCAATACCCGTATCCGTACCCGCACCGTACTAATATATTTGATACGGTATTTGGTATCCAATTTTGTTCAAATTCGGTATCGGTATTTTCAGTACCAGTACGGGTACGAAATTTCAACCTATAAACTGTCAAACTAAAACTTTCTCAAGTTTTCATAGGTTGACACGAACACAACTCATTTAACCCGAAATCTATAAATTTATGGACATATGTTCAAAGGGTCATGCATAGTAATATTATGACCCCATCTATGGATGTAGTTTTTAAAAGATTTAGATTTGCTATTAATAAAAGGGTAGCGACGCAGCTTGTTACCTGTTTGCCTTCTATCTAGATTTAAACTGACAAAGGGTATCTGGTTTATAAACATGATGCATTAATGTACTAGTGTTATAAATACAAACTAGAATCGATGCCCCGCGTTGCGGGGTCGTTTTTTACGGGATTTGAGTGTACTGATTTTTTTTTTTAATTGCTTATCGATCAAAAGTATATCAACTGGAAACACCCATAAAAAATAAGCAAAAAACTTGTTATATTTGACATGACTCATTTTAAAAAGAAAAAAAAGTCAAAATCCAACAAGTACATAAAATTAAGCACATCAAACTCGAGGTTGTCAAAATGTTATTACATCATATGTAAAAAAAAATTGAATTTATACCAAGGTTGTCAAAATGTTATTACATCATAATGTAAAAAAATTAATTTATAGCGACACGTACATAAATGTTAAAACGTAGACTAATTCAAAAAAATGTCTATAAAATAAGTACCAAAATGTATTATACATGACATGACTCATGAAGGGAGTGTAAAACTCGAGGGGGTCAAATGACATTTTACAAAATTTCTAAAAGAGTTAAATGTCATTTTAGTCCCTGTGGGTTGGGTCATTTTGTCAGTTTAGTCCAAAGGTTTTATTTTTCACCATTGGGTCCAAAAAGGTTTCACCGTTGCCATTTTAGTCCACTTGGTTAACTCATCCATTATTTCTGTTAACGAGAATGACAATTCGGTCATTTTATATGGCCGAATTGCCCTTCTAGTTAACATAATTACAAATAAAATGACCGAATTGCCCTTCTCGTTAACAAAAAAAATGGATGAAGTTAACCCAGTGGACTAAAATGGCAACGATGAAACCTTTTTGGACTCACAGGCGAAAAATAAAACCTTTGGACTAAAATGGCAAAATGGCCCAAACCACAGGGACTAAAATGATAATTAACTCTTTTAAAAAAAAAATTAAAGGGGGTGTAAGTGTCAATGTTAAAATTTGAGAAAAATGAGATTAAAAAAAAGTCAAAGTTAAAATTTGAGAAAAGTGAGAATAAAAAAATCAAAGTTATTGTAGCTAAGTGGTCAACCAACTATATATATAACAATGTGTATAAAATAGTTAAGTTCAAACTAGGGGTGGCAACCGAAACCCATCTGTGACATTTTGGGTTATTTTAGGCCCCTTTAAAAAAGGAAATAAGTCAGAATGGGCTGGGAAATAATCAATATGGGTTAGGATGGGTTTTAAAATATCCATCTAAGTTTTAACATGGGTTAGGATGGATTTTTAACTTTCTAACCCTAAAACGTATCACATTTCATGGGTACGGGATATCAGTTGTGTCGCTTGTGAACCACCCTTCGTGAATTCAAGTTTCTAACCCTAAATCATTGTCATTGTCAATTCCAAACCCCATCATCACATGGATTCGTCGAAGCGAAGATTCTCATACGGCATCTGGTAATTCACCTTTAACAACTTACACATTGTTTAAACATTCAATTATCGACTTCATTAATACATTTGAATCTCGTTTTGTAGGTGATTAGATGATATATTGCTGCTATTCTCCTAGAAACTGTCAAAGTTTACAAATATTGACATCATAAAGAATGTTGGAAAAAAAAACCCATCAGTGGATTCATTATGTTTACAAGAATCGCCATCACTAAATTCGATTACGGGATAAGGGTTTATATCTGATTCAGGTGAGATTTCTGGAAATTTATACATTTATTATTGTTTATTTGATAGGGTTTATAATTTTATATGTTCTAGAATAGGGCTAGTTTGTGATTATATTGAAATTAGGTTGTTTGTAGAAAAGTAATTAAAGAAAATGAGAAAAATGAATATTACCTTTGCCTAGCAACTGGTCAATTGCTTATAATTTTATATGTTTTAGATTAGGGCTAGTCTCTGGAGAATGATTAATACAGTATATGTGTTTATTTATTTGTAGGAGACACAAATTATGTCGAATAATACCCGAGTTTGATGATGAAGTTAGTTCATTTAGTTTGAGTTAGGACCATTCAATAGTTTAGAATTATTTTGAGAAAATACCACCCAGACAAGATGGGGTTGAGAAAGCGAGTTGTAATGGTTGTGGAAAGGTGTTTAAGGCTAAAAAGGGAACAACTAACATGAAACGTCATTTACCTAAGCGTTTCAACATTGATGAACCCGACCCTCCAAGAAAACGTGCTCCTTTAGATCAAGCAATGTATACGGAAAAACTAGCATATTCTATCATCAAACACAACTATCCTTTTAGTTATGTTGAACATGAGGGGACACGAGATTTACATAAATTTTATATCGAGATGTGACTCCTATAACAAGAAACACGGCGAAGGTGGATGTTTTAAGAATATATGATAGAGAGAAGACAAATCTTAAAGAAAAGTTGCAAAATGTAACTAGTAGAATATGTCTAACCACCGATCTATGGAGCTTTATCACAACTGAGGATATATAGCATTGACGGCTCATTATATTGATGATAGTTGGGTTCTAAGGAAAAAATTATAAAGTTTAAAGTTATACCACCTCCACACAGTGGTAAACTTTTAACAGAGTTCATGATTAATTTTTTAGGAGATTGGAGTATTGAGAAAAAGGTGTTTACAATCACAGTGGATAATGCCAAATATAATGATGTTTTAGTAGGTTGTTTAAATAGTCACTTTCGTTTGAATCGTGTTTTACTTTATCAAGGAGATTTTACGCATGTGCGTTGTTGTGCACACGTGTTAAATCTTATTGTTCAAGGGGGGTTAAAGGCTATTGAAGGAGCCATTGAAAAGGTTCAAGATCGGTGAAGTATGTTAGAGGAAGTTCTGATAGAAAGTACAAGTTTGCTGAATGTATACACCATCTATCATTACAATGCGGGAAAAAAAATGCATCAAGATATTGTAACCAGATGTAATTCTACCTATCTCATGCTCGATAGTGCATTGGCCTATCGTAATGCATATGCTCGGTTAGCATTTGTTGATTCCAGGTATAAGACTTTCCCATCAGAACAGGAATGGGCAAGGGTGGAAACAATCACAGAATTCTTGAAGCCTTTCTATAATATCACAACTTTGTTTTCTGGTACCTCTTATCCTACTTCCGACTTATATTTTTCATAATGTGTGGAAGATTCAAAAATGTATTGAAGATCAGATCGACAGTGTTGAAAAGGTGTTAAGTGACATGGCAAAAGAAATGAAAAAGAAATTTGATAAATATTATAAAAGCTATAGCATGGTATTATCTTTTGCGGTTGTTCTAGATCCACGATATAAGTTTAAGCTTGTTGAGTTTTGTTTCAAAAAGCTTAACATGACTGAGGAAGAACGTAAAACAAAAGTGGATATTATTTTCAAAGGGATGCATAAGCTATATGATATGGAGTATGGTATTTTGTCAAGGAAAACTTCTTCAACAGCCGGAGTTCAAATATTTGTGGTGATACGTCCGATGATTTGGAAGGATTTGAGTCATTTACAAGCGAATATAGAAATGTTGAGAAAGAAAAATCATAATTGGCATGTATCTAGAGGAGCCTGTACTTGATAGAAAAGAAGAACTTGACATTTTACAATATTTGAAGGAAAATCAAGGGAGATATCCTCAATTGTCTCTCATGGCTCGTGATATATTGAGCATCCTAATCACTATTGTTGCCTCAGAATCATATTTCAGTATTGGGGGTCAGGTTTTAAGTAAATATCGATCTTCATTACTCTCATTAAATGTTGAGGCTTTGCTATGCACTCGTCATTGGTTGTTGATTTAAAAGGTATTAAGTTCATTTTATTTATGACTTCACAATATATGGAATGTTAATTAATCTTTTACTATTTTTGCATATCCAAATGATGAAAACAAGAATGATATCGAGGACGGACTTGCAGAAGATATTGACTTATTGTATCCGACATATGATGATAGCCACATTTAGGTAATATTGACTTTATTATTAGTAGAAGTAGTATTGTTGTTGTTATTATTATTATTATAAGTTTTGACCCAAACCCATCCAACCTGTCCACTTTTTTCATGAAAACATTGTGTTTATTTGTATTCTTTCTTTATGTAAGTAGTGATGATTTTGTATCATTTACTGATTTCATGCAACTGTTACATAACATAAATTGCATCATGTAATCTATTTTTTATTGCAATATGGTAATAGTTTGCTTTGGCTCAATGTATGGTAAGTATGTTGTAAATTACTTGATTGGCTTTATGCTTTATTGACAAGTATGCATAAGTGATAATAGAGGACATGTTCACATCTTAAAAGTCATATTAATTTAGGTTTAAATTGTCATAGTAGTGATGGATACATCCTTAGTCAATTTTTCAATGGAGTTGCGTCTTTTTTATGTTGTTGTTGCTTATTAGAACAATGTAGTTTTTGATACATGTTTTTTTGGCCAGCATGTAATACATGTTTTGTGACTAAAGGATACCGGTTTGCTTACTCAAATGCTGCAACCTCTGTGAATGTTGTACAGGTTGTTGATTCTGCTGCTGCTGCAGCTATTGGAACTTATTTGTGTTTGTATTTTCTGTTCGGTTGGACTTGGTTTGTTTATGTATATGTATTCTGTTACCTTATTTCGTATGTTATTTAAGATTGGTGTAGTAACTTTATTTATGTACTGTACTTTCTTATCGTTTGTATCTTGATGCTTTATGCAATGGGCTCTCATTGAGGCTAGCTAGCTTGATAGATTGTGTAGTTGTAAGGTATATAATGTAGCTTTGACTAATTTTTCTTTTTGAGGACAAGTAACTTAACTGGTGATTGTAACTCTTAATTATAAACTTACACTACATGTGTTTTATATAGTATATGTGCCAAAATAATAAAAGATGCATCATAATGTTGGACATTTTTTATTTTTATTTTTTAACTTTTTGATTTTTTGATTTTTTTTTTAAATTTAAATTTTTTTTTATTTTTTAAATTTTTGATTTTTTGATTTTTTAATTTTTAAAATTTTTGATTTATTTACATTTTTAGTCTATCATGTCCAAATCTTTTTTGACAAAACTCATCTTGACCTAAACCCATTACCAAACCAGCCCAACCCACCAATCTTTCCACCCTTAGTTCAAACCATAAAACTTGATACTAATTTATATTATAGAGTAAATTGCTGAAATCGTCCTTGAGATTTGGGCATATTTGACAGTTTCATCCAAAACAACTTTTTTGTACCATTTTTTCCTTCATTTTTGAGATTTTTTTGCCATTTTTATCCAAACGTCTAATTTGGGTTAATTTTCTAGCATATATTTGGATGAAAATGGCAAAAACTCTCAAACCTCAGGGACGATTTTGGCAAAAAAGTTAGACGTTTGAATGAAAATGACAAATTAGCCCAAAAGTGAAGGGCAATATAGTATAAAAAAATTAGAGTAAACTTCCGTTTTGCTCCCTGTGATTTGGTCACTTTAACGGTTTTGCCTCAAACCTTTAAAAATAGCCATTTTCCTCCAATAGTTTGCTATGGTTTTTCCATTTTGCTCCCCGCCTCTAACTCCATCCAAATTGTATGTTTTTCCATTTTGCTCCCCGCATGGAGCAAAATAGAAAAACCATAGCAAACTATTGGAGGAAAATGGCTATTTTTTAAGGTTTGGGGCAAAACCGTTAAAGTGACCAAACCATAGGGAGCAAAACGGAAGTTTACTCAAAAAATTATTTTGGATGAAACTGACAAATGTGCCCAAATCTTATGGACGATTTTAGCAATTTACTCTATATTATATGTTTTAAATATTAGGCTGTCCGGAGTGGTGTGGCAAAGTTGAGCGGCAAAGGGTTTTGCCGCGCGGCAACACCGCTGCCGACCCCTTTGCCGCGCGGTAATCAAAGATGAATTGGTGAGGGCTTGCCGCTGCGGTGAAGGGAGTGTATGAGAGAGAGAGGGTAGTGTGGGGTGGAGTCCATTCCAATCTCAACCAATCACACATTTTTTTTAAGTTTACCACTTCACAAAGTGTCTAATCATTGCCAACACTTATCAGCAAAGTTTAAACACTTTTCACTGATTGACGTGACGCACTCTGATTGGTTGATTTTTTAACCACTCCTTAGGTTGAACGGTATGGTGACGGAGGGGGGATGAAGACGGGGGGGGGGGGATGGGGTGTGCCGGGCGTCGTCGAGAAGAAAGGAAGGGGGCCCACCTGTTTGCTCCGTCGCGAACGTCTAAATGTGGACGATGGGGACAGGAAGGAGGGGGGCGGCATGGAGGGACGATGGGGACGTGGCGTCGCCGAGGCTGAGGA
This sequence comes from Helianthus annuus, assembly GCF_002127325.2. Taxonomy (NCBI): domain Eukaryota; kingdom Viridiplantae; phylum Streptophyta; class Magnoliopsida; order Asterales; family Asteraceae; genus Helianthus; species Helianthus annuus. Next base: position 154,796,229 of record NC_035447.2, read on the forward strand.
CGACCCATACCGTCCAGCCTTACACCCTTAAGATAAAATACCCAATTCGTTGAAGTTGTGCAAAATAGTTAAAAACATTTATTAACTTTTGCATAAAGTTAAAAGGGCCCATTCTCAAACGTGTTTGCAAAATATCAAACCCGTTTAAACTAAATTTATCATATCAGTTTCTTCTAGAGTTGTCATGATTTTGTGAAATGTATTAAAAGTTTATTTCTTTTAATAAAACATATTAAATTTATATTTAGGTTAGAAAAGGGCAACAATAAAGGTAGCACTCTACCTCGACCCATTCATTGTTTGCCTCTTCTTCCCGTCATTCATCCTCTGCAACCAACATGACAGCCCATAACCACCAATAAACCACCACCTCATCATCCTCCATGAAGATTTCATCAAGATCAATCCTCAGTCCAGGCCGGGCAACATATTCTCGCGAACCACCACCACCACCACCCATCGCCCTCTCAACCTCACTCAGCCGCAGCCGCAGCCGCAGGCTCAGCAACAGCCGCAGCATCAAAGGCGGCGCATCTCCGGCAATGTTCCCCGTCACCGGCAAGAAAAGAGGTTGCGGGTTCGACAACCCGGAACCCTCTTCCCCTAAAGTCACCTGCATTGGTCAGGTTCGGGTCAAGACAAAAAAGAAACATGCGAAAAACGTAAGAAGACGGAAGTTGGAGCATTCCCGCAGTCAACGTCAGCACTTTAAATGTCTACACAATAGTAACAGTAATAACAATAACAATAATAATCAGAGATGGGTTCATATCCCATTGACAATTTGTGAAACCTTGAGGACGTTTGGGTCCGAGGTTAGCTGCTTGTTTCCTTGTGGTTCTTCAACGGAGAAGATGGAGGAGGAGAGGCAGCATGGGTCGTGTAGCGCGGTGGTTGAACGGTGGCTGGTGACTTTGCAGGACGAAGAAGAGGTTGGGAATACACGAAGGCATGTGTTTGATGATTTGGAGATTGTGAATGATGTTATATTGGGGAGTAAAGATGAGGAAGCTAGTAGGAGTGTTTGTGTGCCACCTAAAAATGCTTTGTTGTTAATGAGGTGTAGATCTGATCCTGTGAAGATGGAAGCTCTGACCACTCGATTTTGGGAGCCAACGTTGGAGACTTATGAAGAGAAAGATGAAGATCTTAAGTTGGAAGATGAAAAATTCATGGTTTTGGATGAAACTAATGATCAAGAACATCAGGAAGGTGAAGGTACAGAAGAAATTAATGATCAAGAACATCAGGAAGGTGAAGGTACAGAAGAAACTAATGATCAAGAACATCAGGAAAGTGAAGGTACAGAAGAAACTAATTTGGAAATGGGGATGGAACAGAGTATACAAGAAGAAGAAGAAGAAGAAGAAGAAGAAGAAGAAGAAGAAGATGATCAAGATAAAGAGCAGAGCATGGAAACCGATGATAGTTTTTTCCTTGGGAATTTGTTTGAAGATCAAGTAATTGAAGAAGAAAAAGAAGAAGATTCTGATATGGTGGATGCTCAAGAAAAATTCTTTGACACAGGGGAGTCATACATAGAAAAAGTCAAACAGTTCCAAGGAGAATGTGAAGAAATGTTAACAGAATTTATAGAAAGATCTCAAGTTCCAGAGGAAGAAGCCTATGAAGAAATTGAAACAGGGGAACAATTTGAAGAAGAAATTGAGGGTATGTTGACAGAATTTAGTGAAAGATCTGAAATTCCGGAGGAAATCAATGAAGAAATTGAAACAGGGGAGTCAAACATAGAAAAAGTCAAACAGTTTGAAGAAGGAAATGAACAAATGTTAACAGAAAGATCTGAAATTCCAGAGGAAATCAATGAAGAAATTGAAACAGGGGAGTCAAACATAGAAAAAGTCAAACAGTTTGAAGAAGGAAATGAACAAATGTTAACAGAAAGATCTGATGTTCCTGAGGAAGAATTCTTTGTTCAAAAAACTAAAACAGGGGAGTCAAAGATGGATAAAGTCAAACAATTTGAAGTTCAAGGAACTGAAACAACAGGGGAGTCAAATATAGAAAAAGTCAAACAAGCTGAAGAAAAATTTGAAGAAATGTTGACAGAATTCACAGAAGAAATTGAAGTCGAAAACGAGGAGAGAGAGAAGATCGAAGCGTTGCCAGAATGTTTATTGTTAATGATGTATGAGCCAACGGAGGTTTCAAAGGAGACATGGGTCCGCAGCAGCGACTTCACCCCAAGTCAGTCCAGTAAGAAGAAGCCAGTTGAATCAAATGTCAATCAATTAACAACAACAACGGCTGTGGTTCCGGTGGCACGTCAACCGGCTCGATCATTATCGTGTTCATTTCCAGTACCGCGTTCAATGATCACGGTGCTAGAGGAAAAGTTAGTGAACACAATGGGGTTCGAGCCGCTGTTGGCTCTAACCAGGTGCAAGTCAGAGCCAACGAGGACGGTGCCAGAGAGTTGTAGCTGGCAAAACCAGCTGGAGCCTCCACGTCGAGCTTCATTTGGCGTGGGTATGGCAGGGTTAGGGCTTTGTCAGTTTAGGTCATGAAAAAGGTGGTTAGTGGAGTGTGGTTAGATTCCTATCATTGGTGTTTTGATACATGTTAGCTTTTGTGTTTGAATTGTACCATCACTCGATGCAGGTGGTACCTTGTAGTGTACAAGTAGTTTTATGCTCTAATCATGCCACTTTCTAGTCGTATTGTCTTTTCCTAATCATATATGCGAGGAATAGCTAGCACAATTTATTATTTCTTTATTTTTAAGTCCGGAGGGTGTAGTTGGAGACCCTAGGGGCTTTATCAGGCTACGTAAGCAATACGTAGGATCCATGTCAGTCAGGGGCTTTATCATGCTCCCCTTTAATTTGCAGGGTGTAGGATGGAGCCCCCGTCATCATTACCTAATTATTTATATATATATTTATTTTTTTAAATTTAATGGCAATTTTAATAACTAGAAAATTAAAAAAAAACATAATTTTATTAAAAAATAAGAACACTACAAAGTCATTAAAAAAAAACAAGGTACTAGAAAAAAACACAACATACTAGAAAAAAACTACATATATTTTGCCCGAATATGTGCCTTACGAGCCTCCAAAATCTCTTGCAAGAAAATCCATGTCTTTTTGGATTTGTTTCTCAATTCTCATTTGTTGATTTTTTTCCCTAATAGAGATTATTTTGTTGAGACTTGCCTCGAAGTCGCTCAACTTTGACGGGTCATCCGATGGCGTTGAAGAAGACTTTCCTTGTGCCGCTGCCTTACTTTTATCCCTACCAGTTGGTCGAGGCAGCTTTTCTGGTTCTTCAAATTCGTCAGCATCGTCGTTTAGATTAATTATTGTACGAGCATCGGACCCTGATGGTTCGGTGGTGGATGTCGATTTGGACCGTTTAGATCTTGGGTGAGTTGGGTCGAACGGTGGTACAAGATGCCACTTGGGAGATTTGCGAAGAAGCTCCCATGTTGTTACCAACGTAAAAACATGCCCATGGAACAATCAATAGTCGTTGTGGGCTTGGGTCATGACGTCGACGTCGCTCGAACCACTTTTCTTTCGACTACTGTTGACGAGATTAGTATATATGTGGTTAGTTTTTAACTAGAGAATTATTATATTTTAAAGAAAAGCAACTCCCACCAGAATCCCGATTGCAAGTTTAACACGAAAACCTATTTACCTATTCAAAACACCACATAGACATGACCTCGGAATTAATGAATTTGATTAATTATTAGAGATAGTTTTTAGGATTCACCATACAACCTAATAATCCATTTATTTATATCAACTACCCACCATACCAACCCGCTAACAATACAAGTATATCGCCAATAGGTTTGATAAACGACAAATAATTCAAATATAAAAAACGTTTACCAAGAATTCAACACAAGTGGTCAAGCTTTACCAGTTAAAAAGAATCAGTGAACAAAGTTTAATGAAAAACAAAGTAATCGTTCATCCGGGCAGAAGCAACAAACAAAAAGATAAATGTAACTTCCTCCAAGTTTCAGATTCTAGGTTTACACAAAACTCAATTTAATCATTAATTGGACACCACATAGAAATGGTGCTGAAAAGTCGGTTAATTTAAGTGGTAATAAAAAACAGGTCTTTGTCATCAGATATTTTACAGTTCAATTACCCTATTTACTAATGTGATTCAACCTACTCTATATCACCCAACAAGCTACAAGGTCTTGTCATCAACCGAGCAGTCTTGTCATCAACCGAGCAAGTTGTAAAGCAAGAACTCAAACACATGCAAATAATATAAATAAACCAACTCATCAAATTGTTTATACGACGTTGTCAATGTCATAAACAAATCCAACCATGAATAAAATTAAGAAAAATATTAAACCTTACGAACCGTTCACTTGAAGAAAGCCACCTAATCGCTCATTGCCTTGAACCGTGTACAGCCGCCAAAAGGCGGCTGCCTTCTCCGTGCCCTCCTGTTCCTCAAAACTGCTGTATGCGAACTCCCTCAGCCGTCTCCAAAAAAACCTTCTCTGTCGTCGAATTATATTATGCGATCTTCGTATCCCCCTTTTTGTTCTCCAAAATTCCACCAACTTCCTTTGGTAGTATCATAGGCCTAGCCCATAAATCCCTTCATTATACACAACCAATCCAACGACAATTAAAATATTGAAGCCCAACTTAAAAACCCAAACAAATTTACTTTCGTTGTGCTAGACTTGTACTCCATCTTTCTGTTTAATATTTCCTTTTCTTATTTCTTCGAAGCCAACAATCCAAACCCCACCTTCAAGATATTTCATAATATTTTGTTTTCCTTTCTTTTGCTTTCCTGTTGAAACACAAATGATTTTAGTTAATTTTCTATCAATCCATGCAATGAGAAAATACCATCATTTTATCACATATATTTATTCGCTTTGAAATTAATACGTCTTTTATCTAATTCTTATTTTGATATGATACTTCTAACTCGCTTTCATCTTAACTCACATTATTATAAAATCACATCAAAATACAATATTTTACACTAATATCGGTGCACCTATATTATAAACACTATAAAATAACGTGTACCTAAAATGCACCAATCACATAGCACCTCACTTTCTCGAAAAAGAGTCGGGTGTTTGATATCCGTCACAACTCATTGCGGCGAAAAACTTCTCATGTATACGACCCCAAAATACCTTTAAGTCTTAGTCGTTTCCTATAAAAAATTGTATTTACAAAATAATATGTTTGAATTAAAAAATAAATTTACAAAATTATATGTTTATAAAAGTATGTAAAAAATATATGGAGATAAAATTTACCAACAATCACGTCCTCCGATACGCCAAGCCATGCTTTTGCCAACTCGAACTCTTCCTTAGGCGACCAAAATTCGACCTTCTTAGTCGCACGTTTTTCAGACTCATCCTTCTTTCGATGACTTCTCTTTTTTCTAGAAGAGGGTTCGACTTGGGTTTCGGGAACGGATTCGGTTTGTGTTGTGTTGTGTTTTGGGTTTTGGGTATGTTTTGAGGTATGTTTGGGAGAAAAAATGGGGGTTGAGAATAATACCCGTAAAAACCGGGCATCGGTGGAGTGGTGGGATGAAGAGAAGTTGGGGTGCTTGGTGACATTGGATAATATCCAAGCTCACCCGTACCCGGGTCTCGTCGATACCGGTCCTCTTGCTCGTTGTTTTGCAAAGTTTGCCACAACGGGTTGCTCGGATCCCATGGGTTTGGGTTGTTGGGAAACATTGTAGAGAAAATTATAAAAAAAAGTGTAGAGAAAGGTATTAAAAAAGGTAGAGAATGTGAAAGGAATGGTATAAAAAATGTGAAGAAGGTGGGGTATTTATAGGATTAATTTATAAAAAAGGAAATCATTTTTTTTAAAAAAATGTTACCGTTCAACGGTAACAATTCTTTAATTATCCTCGACCCACGCGATTCCTGCTCGTTATCACCATGGAGCCCCAACTATAGCGCCCCCTGTTAAATTGCACGGTGTGGAGGTATAGCGCCCCTAGCGCCTAGGGGCGCTATAGACGCTGAGTTGGCCTGGGTGGCGCCCCCACACCCTCCGGCCTAATAGAGTTTTGAGTAAAGTGTCTGGATAGTCCCTGGTTTGCTCTGATTTCACCTTTAGTTCTTACATTTTTAAAATTACAGCTATAGTCCCAACTTTGGCAAATTTGTTCTCGAATAGTCACTGGCGTGAATAGAGACTAGTTTTTAGTGTTAAGTAGGTGTGAAATAACTAAAATGCCCTTATCTTTAAAAACTAATAAATTAAACATTAAAAAATTATAATAAATACATATGGGACCAACCCCCACCCTCACTCTTTTCTCTCTTGGGTAAATTATATTTTTCATCCTTTATGTTTCTATCAAATTTCAATGGATAGCATTTAACTTGAATAATTACAGTCATAGTCCTTTATTTTAAAAACTCATTACACCATACGTCCTTTAGTGTTGATGCACGGAATGTCTGTTGACTGCGTCTACAAAAAGTCTGAAGTCAAGATTGGTCTATAGAGGGTCAAAGTGTAAATATTGTGTAATATAGACTTAGGACCGCTTATGTGTCAATGTAATGATGTAGAACCGCTTTTGTGTCATGGTTTAGTCTAGGACCGCTTTTAGGACATAAGGGAGGATCGCTTATGTGACAAGGTGCTGGATCGCTTATTGGACTGTCACATAAGCGACCCATGATCACTATAAATAGGGTGGAGCGGTTCTTCATTTGTAACAGTGTATGTATGTGCTGAGGTGCCGAAACTCTGCTGAAATTTTATCAGAAAGCAATACAAACACAAGGAATTGAAAGGATTAGCTGTTGTTACTTTACTTACGTTGATTCCGCCTTCGTATGTGAAGATGAACTACTTCGACTGTCTTTTCGGGTCATAGAACGGTCCAACAAGTGGTATCAGAGCTCAGGACGAGGAGTTCATACTACGACAGCATAGATCTGCAGAAATCTCTCATTTCTTCTCACTTTCTCTCATACTTTTTCGGTTTTCAGTGGTTCCAACGGTCAAAATTGTCTAAAATTTGAATATAACGTGTAAAACATACTTTTAACAAACCCTAGAAAGAATTAGGTGAAAATACGGACTAAAAATGGTAAAAACTTGTTAAAATCTGTCGATCGCTTTTTCGGACGTAGGATCGCTTTTCTGGACCAAACATACTTGGACCGCTCATACGATCACATTAGGACCGCTTTTTTGGACAACTTTGTTCTCAGGATCGCTCGAACGGATATAGTAGAACCGCTCGAACGACCATAGTTGAACCGCTTATACGATCTGACTTGAACCGCTCGAACGGACGTACCTAGGATCGCTCGAACGGACAGTTTTGGAACCGCTCGAAAGATCATACTCTGGTTCGCTCGAAAGATCATACTCTGGTTCGCTCGAACGAACATTTTCTCGGTCGCTTATTTGACATATTGTGGATCGTTCGAGAGGACTTAGTCATTATTGTCTGGTCCGCTTTTACGAACATATTCTGGACCGCTTTTCTGTCAAACTGTTAAGACAGGATCGCTTTTGTGAACTGATATTTTACAAAACCAAAATTTTTCTAAGTGTTGTTTGATTTTGCAGGTACAATCAAAATGGATGATATTTTCCTAAATCCATTCAGCGATATGTACGCATTCTCAGGTAGTACGGATAACAACGATACATCATCAAGCAATAAAGATAAAAGTCCGCCGAAAGAAAGAAAGAAAGAAGCATGGGAGTCCGAGAGCGCATTCGGAACATTCAACAAACCCCCAAAGCTTATGGCTATAGAGGATTATAGTAGGTGGGCAACAAAGTTTGAAGACTGGATGATGGCATTTGCATTTCCAAGCTGGAAAAGCATGAAAAATGGCTATGCAAATGGCAAGAAGAATGGTGAAGCTTTGAGATCAACTGAAGAAATTGATGCTTTTGTGGCAGAACAAAAGTGTGTAGCATTGCTTTTCCAATCCGTCCGAGAAGACATCATTTCCTTGATCGATTACACAAATGCACAAGATTTGTGGAATAAACTAAAAGCCAAATGTATAGGAAGCGAGGAAATTGTAAAGAATAAGAAGAAACTTCTTCGGAAAGAATTTGATATGTTTGGGTGTATGAAAAATGAATCAGTGGGTAAAATGATTGAACGGTTTGGTCATCTTAAGCTGGAACTTGTTCGACATGAGATCAATTATCCTGATGATGAGATAGTTGATAAATTGTTTGATTCACTACCTGATGAGATGGATTGGAGATATTATGCATTGATGTTAAAGAACACTATTGCTCCTGACAAATTGAAACCAGATTTGGTGATTGAGAAACTTGAAAGTCATGAGCTAGAGTTGAAGAAAACATACAAAGTTAATCACTCATCCTATCAGCAGAATCTGGATCTGTATTATCCAAAAAGCTTGATGCCGAAAGCTTCTTCTCCGAAAACGGCATTTTTTGCTGAGAATGTTTCTTCAACAAACAAAGAAAGTCAAAGCAGTTCAAGTAGTGGAAGTCACAGTGGGTATCACAGTGGATCTACGTCTTCTACAAATCGTTCTGATGCGAAGTTTTCGTGCAACATTGCAATCGATTTGAAGAATGCACAAAACTTTGACGAAGAATCGGCCAAGCAACAGATGGTTTTTCTAGCGTCTGTTTTGGAGTCCTATGAAGGTTTGGTAGCCGGGAAGATCGGAAATACTAATCTGACCAAAGAAGACTATGATCAGATAGATCCTGAGGAAATGGAGCTTATTGACATTCGTTGGGCAATGGCAAGTGCTGTTAGACATGCGCAACGTTTTATGGAAATTACCGAGAGGAAATCAATTGGTGGTCCGTCAACAAAGCTTGGTTTCGATAAGTCAAAAGTGACGTGTTTTAAGTGCAAACAAAAGGGCCATTTCAAGCGAGAATGTCGGAATACATATGTTGATGAATCTGAAAATCCATTTCGTGACGATTATTACAAGAAGGCAATCTACCATCAAAATAAATCGGAGCCGCCCAGACTAAAGCAGGCTGAAGATCAAAGAGAAAAGTCAAGGGCTTTAGCTGTGATCTATGATGATGAGGGTTACGATTGGAGCAAAGAGGTTTTGCCGGAAGATGATGCCATTGGTTATGCTTTCATGGCAAGTCATGATGAACCGATTCCTTGGAAGGATGATCGAACAGAGGAACAGAAGTACCAATACAGGAAGTTGATTGCTGAAACAAAGATTATCAGACTTTCTGGTGTGTACTTGGAAGCAAGAAGAGCAAATCGTTGGGATCCAGACAGGGAGTGTTATCTTGATCGGTATGGCAATGTGGCAGTTGATGACAAAACGCTAGATATTGAAGCCATCATTCAGGAGTACAAAGAAGATGATGAATACTGGCAGCATAAGTGGTGGGGAACACCAACTTCGAAGATGATTGAGGATGAGAAAGAAAAAGAGAGAAAGGAAAAAGAAGAGAGAGAGAAGAAAGAAAACGCAGAGACTGAGAGATCAAAGATGGTTGATACGGAGAATTCAGAGAAAGTGGCTGACCAAGTGCTAGCTGCGAAAGCACTTGAGGTAGATTCTATTTCTGTTTCTGAGTCAAAAGAGAAGGTCAGTCAAAGTGTGTCAACATCCAGGTCAGGTAATAAAGTCGATGGAAATGTTGACTGCAAAAATTGCAACAAACAATGCAATTTTTGTAGTACAGTCACGTATTTGAATGATGAGAAATTGAAAAATCTGAAATCAAAAGTTAAAACTTTTGAAGATCAGATTCTCGATTGTGACACAGAGTTAAAAGTTTCAACTGAACGGTTTAATGAATTAACCACTAAATGTGACAAAATTACAAATGAAAATGAAAAGTTAATTCTGGAAAACCGTCAGATCTCCGAAAAATTTGAGAAACTTAAAAGTGTTGTGAAAGACAGTGATGATCGAAACGGAAAAACATTCAAAGAAAACGAACATCTAAGAGTTGTGTTGCAATTAAAAGAAAAATCAATTAATGAACAACTGGATGAGATTGCAAATTTAAAACTTAAGGTTAAAGAAATTGAGATTGAAAATGAAAGAATTCAGTTGAAATTAAACAGTTATAGCTCAGCTAGCTTTGTTTTGCAGCACATCGTTCCCAAACCTATAGGAAAAAAACAAAGCTGGTGAGGACGTGTTTTCTGATGGAACGGGTGTAGGGTTTCACAAAGTTCCACCGCCAATTTTAGACAACTACACGAAAAAGCAGTCTAGTTTGGTGGAAATTGAGGAAGAAAGTGATGTTACACTTCCTGAGAACATTGATGTCACGTTCACGTCTTCCAATGAAGAGGGTGTCCAAAATGATGTGGTGAAAAGTGTGATAGACAAAGTGCTTAAACCGGATTGTGACACTTCTGAGGAGGATGGGTGTTTTCTAGATAAATACATTCCGAAGCAAAAGTCCAAAAACAACTTATATGATGAATCTGATCTTGTCATGGACAAGATGTCGGGATCGGATAAGTTGTTTTCGGATTCTGAGTTTCCATTAGAGAATGTTAATCTGAACAAATTGACAAATGTTTTCAAACTGGTCGAAGTCGAGTTGTCAGCAGTGAATAATCTGAGTCGAAAGAAAGAGAGGGTTTACAACAAGAAAGCTGTTTATCCACCACGTTTTTACAATAACTACAGAAACAATTGGTCGGGTGGTTATCAGGGGGGTAAACCATTTCATAAAAGAAATGTTTCCAACAAGAGGTATGTCGAAAAGAAAAAGTTTGTGAATAGTTCAAGTTCACTTGCTGATGAAGAAAAAGAAATTTTTACAAAATCAAACAAAGAATTTTTTGAGAAGAGAGCTTCACAGGCTCAGTCTGAAGGCACGAGTAGGGTAGCTGATACTCGTACGTGTTTTAGATGTGAACAGGTTGGTCATATTGCACGAAAGTGTACATATGTGAAGCCTAAGACTGAAGCTGTGAAGGTTCAACAAAAGAAAGTTGATGTGAAGGGTAAAACACCGATGTATGTTGAGAAGAAAGTTGTTGGGAAGAAAAATGTTCAAATTGACAACTTGAATGTAAAAACTGAACCCGTAAAGAAGCTGGTAAATCAAAATGATAAAGTTTATAAGAGGGTTGCAGTAGCTCAACAGGTGTGGAAACCTAAAATTGAACCAAAAGTTGAGAAGAGAGATTCAATTTCTGAGAAGAAAAAGGCTGAAGAGCCAATTATTGTTGATTATGATGCAAATTTTCCGCCTCTAAAGGCTGAAAATTTCAAAATTCAAATTGCAAGAGTCAAGGTTGCACCTAAGGCTGATGAGGCCTGGGTGGACTCTATGTTTGACTAAATAGTTTGAATTGCCGGAGCTTCCTGGATTGCGAAGCATGAATCGGCATCTTTCTTGAAGTTGTTTAAATGATGATTTGTTGTGTGCAGGATCTTCCAAAACTTGTATCCAGGTGGATAATGGATAGTGGAGCTTCAAGGAATATGACAGGGAAGACCGCAATTGCTGTATGATGTGAATGACATTAATGGTGGTTATGTGGGTTTTGCGGGTAATCAAGGAGGCAGGATCATAGGTGAAGGAACATTATCAAATGGTATTATCACGTTTGAGAGAGTTAACTACATCGCTGAGCTGGAGAACAACTTGCTGAGTATCTCCTAGATCTGTGACAGGATGTATACTACTCATTTCACCGACAAAGAATGTTTGATCTTGAAACCGGGTTTTGTGATACCTGAAGAGTGGATCATCATGAGGGCACCAAGAGTCAATGATCTGTACGTGTTGGACATGAGCGTTGCTACTACAACCACGGGTCAGGCTCATTGTTTTGTGTCTAGAGCAACGGAAAAGGAGTCAAGGTTATGGCACAGAAAGATGGGGCATATTCATCTAAGGAAAATGAATCATTTAGTGCATAACGACTTGGTCACCGGAGTGAATATTAAAGGTTTTCATCTGGAAGGGGAGTGCATAAGCTGTGTCAGAGGTAAACAGAAGAAAAAGTCACACCCTACAAAACAAGTCAATTCAGTTTCGAGACCTTTGGAAAGACTTCACATGGATTTGTTCGGTCCAGTGAATGTTAAGAGTATAACAGGAGATTCCTACTGTTTGGTCGTGATTGATGACTACTCCAGATTTTCGTGGGTCATGTTCTTGAAAACGAAAGACGAAACCTTTGATAGTTTGGTAGTTTTGTTTAAGAAAATTGAGAATCTGTACCAGAGACCGATTTGTAGAATTCGAAGTGACAATGGTACTGAGTTCAAAAACAGTAAGATGGAGGAATACTATGATGAAAGAGGTATACTGCATGAGTTTAGTGCTCCGTACACTCCTCAGCAAAATGGAGTTGCAGAACGCAAGAACCGGACGCTAATCGAGACAGCCAGAACGATGCTTGCAGATTCCAAGTTGCCAATCAATTTCTGGGCTGAAGCTGTTTCTGCTGCATGCTATACTCTCAACAGAGTTCTTACTGTGAAGAAGTTCAACAAGACGTGTTTTGAGCTAATCAATAAACGCAAGCCAAATTTGAAGTATCTAGAACCGTTTGGGTCACCCTGTACGGTAATAGAGGCGAATGGCAAGTTTGGTTCAAAGAACTTTGAAGGAATATTTGTTGGATATTCAGGTCCTACACGGCGTGTATTTGTTCCAAGCGAAAAGCGTATTATTGAAGCAGCAAATGTTGAATGTCAGGGTTATACAATGCCGCCTCAGAATCCTGGTGATTCATGGCGTTTTAATTATGACAAACTTTGGGAGTCGTTTGACATGAGAGAAGAATCAGAGGAAGAGGAAGATTTCTTTGATGAGCTGGATATTTTACGAGAATATGAATCGTCGCTCAGGTTTCCAGCAGAGTATTCTAGCAGACCTCGGGAGACTTCGAATGATGATGAAGCAGGTCCTAGTAACGCTGGTGAACATGATGATGAAGTTGCTCCTGGTAATCAGTCGGAGGTGAATGATGATCAAGAAGCTGAAAACATGCCAGTTTTTGACCATGGTGATTCAGACCTTGAGGGGGAGCAGATCCAGTTGTCAGGTCAAACAAACCAAGTTGGTGAACAAGATGCAGAGCAGAATGTTACTAATCTGGAGGGAAATGTAGAAGTTCCAAGCAAAGTGATGCCGCGAACTCTTTCTTATCATCCAGAGGAGTTGATAATAGGAGAATTGCAACCAGGCGTTCGGACGAGACGTCAAATTGACCAGGGTCGAACCGCGGACTTACAAAGAGGCGCTTACTGAAGACTCTTGGGTCATAGCGATGCAAGAAGAATTAAGTCAGTTTGAGAAGTTAGGTGTGTGGAAGTTGGTTGATTTACCGGATGGTCAAAGAAAAATCAATACAAAATGGGTTTTCAAATGTAAGAGGGACGACAGAGGAGTGGTTGTAAGGAACAAAGCTCGACTCGTTGTTCAGGGCTTTAGTCAACAGGAGGGGATTGATTTTACCGAAGTCTATGCTCCTGTCGCACGACTAGAGGCTATCAGAATTTTCCTAGCATTTGCGTCTTGGAAGAATTTCAAAGTATTTCAGTTAGATGTTAAATCAGCGTTCCTTTATGGGAAGGTCAAAGAGGAGGTTTATGTTGGTCAGCCGCCGGGCTTTACTGACCCAATCCACAAGAACAAAGTTTATCTACTGGACAAAGCGTTGTACGGTCTACATCAGGCGCCGAGAGCCTGGTACGAGACTTTATCTCAACACCTACTCGCTAACCAGTTCATACGTGGAAAAGTGGATGCCACTCTCTTCACTAAAGTCGTTGATGGTCATCTTCTGATTGTACAAATTTATGTAGACGATATTATTTTTGGGTCGACGAATGAGAAATTATGCAAAGATTTCGAACAGGTGATGAAGCAGAAATTTGAAATGTCTTCAATGGGGGAGATGAAATTCTTTCTGGGATTACAAGTTGAACAACTTCCTGAAGGGATTTTCATTCATCAAACGAAGTACGTGCATGATATTCTGGAGAAATTTGGAATGTCAAGTTCTACTCCAGCTGCTACCCCACTTGCGACAAATCATGGTATTCACCCAGATCTCACCGGAGACAGGGTTGATGAGAGACTTTATCGATCCATGATAGGTTCTTTGATGTACTTAACTGCTTCACGTCCTGACATCATGTACCCAACGTGCCTCGCAGCAAGATTTCAGTCTAACCCGAGAGAATCGCACATGATTATTGTGAAGAGGATTTTACGTTACTTGAAAGGCACACCCACATTGGGGTTGTGGTATCCTCGCAATGGCGATTTTACACTCGAAGGGTTTTCTGATTCAGATTTCGGATGCTGCAAAGTTAATGCGAAATCAACAACTGCAGGATGCCAGTTTTTTGGATCGAGATTGGTTACTTGGCAGTGTAAGAAACAAACATCTGTGGCGCTATCTACATGTGAAGCAGAGTATGTGTCTGCTAGCAGTTGCTGCTCTCAGATCCTGTGGATACAGCAACAGATGCGCGACTACGGTTTGCAGTTTCTTAACACACCTCTGTTTATTGATAATGAGGCCGCAATTAATATAACTAAAAATCCAGTACATCACGCTAAAACTAAACATATTGAGATTCGTCATCACTTTATTCGCGATTGCTTCGAGAAAAAGTTGATACGAATTGAGAAAATCCACACTGACGAACAAAAAGCTGATTTGCATACCAAAGCTTTTGATAAAAATCGCTTTCAATATTTGTTAAAACTTAATGGTATGAAATTGCTTTCGGTGTCGGATGGGATTGTGAGCGTTGATGAGAGTACTGTTGCGGATGAAGATGAGAAACAATCTGCGATGGTTTGTCGATTTTTTACGTGTTTTGGTATTTAGGGGGAGATAGATAGTTGTACATATTTTATTTTCAGAAAAATACAAAAACAGTAAAAAATGCAAAAATCCAAAAACATGATAAAATTGAAAAAGAGCTTGTGTATATAGGGAAAATGATAGTTCATCAGCTAGACAATTACAGTATGCTAAAGATTTGGAAAGATAAAATGAGTTAAACAGTCTCACTAATGATGTGTCGATAGGTTTTCGTACATTTAGTAGATTTATTCGGGATATAAACCTAAAGTTTCAAACTGGTGAAATTCGTGGGGAACACTACTTGGATATATAGGTAACCCCTGAAATCTCGTTTGAAAGGTCTCGTATTCTGATATACTAGGTGGTTATACTCTATGATGTCTGGGGTATTATTCCGGGACTTCTGCTGAACGGTGGTTCTGACCTAGTCCCTGGCTAATACTTTCACCAAAATGCTTGAAATATAGCATTATAGCCCTCAGCTGATTAGACAATAAAATTGATAATCAGTTGTTGTAGCTAAAAGATTCTCTAAAGGGAACACATTGCAAAGTCGAAGCTGATATCTCTCTGCTGAACGGAAGTTCTGACCTGAGATCCCTCAGTTCTCGCATACCCTAATTTATGTACAGACATCATTGTAGTATCTTTGCCTGTAAGACTGAATATTGGGATTCTGGATACGGGAGTATATTCAAGAGGTGGGACACATGAATCGATCTATGTTCTTAAAACACTTAAATAGTATCCTGAATAGATTGAAGTTTGTATGAAAATTTAAGATGGATCAGTATATCGACAATCGAGGTGAATTGTTTAAATCTGAGTATGTAATATAGCTTAACGGTACTTGTAATCTGTCTGAAAAGCTGATATGATTCCCTGACACGCTCACCAAAAACAAATTTGTAAATAGTTTGTTTTCTGCAATTTAAGTTTTCTGTTATTTCATTTCTTAGTTTAGATCAGCCTAAAATCCAAAAAGATTTTATTTCTGCTTTATTTTAGACAAACCAGAGTGGAAAGTTGATTGTCGGATTCTAGCAAAATGAAGCAGATGCAGGAGATTCTGAGCTGAAGATCGAGGAGAGCTTACATTGTTGGAAAATGTTTGTTTTCAAAGTTTTAAACAAGTTCATTAAGTTGATACTTGTTATTTTTCAGAAAATTGGAAAATTGTTTCACTAAATCAGTCTGTTTCGTCAACAGATCAACCAGGGTCATTAAATTGAACTTGGTAGTTTAATCAAGTATTCAGGGTCATTAATTTGAACTTGAAAACTTGAGTGGATTTTTAAAACTGATTGAAGTTGTGTTTATTGTTTGATAAGATAGAATGTAATGTTATCGGTTGAGTAACAGGTTTGGACGATATTTCCCAACGGAGGAAAATTGCAAAAGCTTGAACCAGATATCTCAAGATTCCAGCATAATGAGAGGGGGAGTCAGTGAGAGGGGGAGTCTGGATCAACAGCTATTGGGAAGTTGGTAGATAAAGCTAGAAGTCAGTCTGAGAACCTGTGAAGAATGCTTAAAGATAGACAGAGTTAGTAAAAAGACAAAGACTAAAGACTACGGATCTGAAGATGCTAAAAAGACTACGTCAACATCCAAGGGGGAGTCTGTTGATGCACGGAATGTCTGTTGACCGCGTCTACAAAAAGTCTGAAGTCAAGATTGGTCTATAGAGGGTCAAAGTGTAAATATTGTGTAATATAGACTTAGGACCGCTTATGTGTCAATGTAATGATGTAGAACCGCTTTTGTGTCATGGTTTAGTCTAGGACCGCTTTTAGGACATAAGGGAGGATCGCTTATGTGACAAGGTGCTGGATCGCTTATTGGACTGTCACATAAGCGACCCATGATCACTATAAATAGGGTGGAGCGGTTCTTCATTTGTAACAGTGTATGTATGTGCTGAGGTGCCGAAACTCTGCTGAAATTTTATCAGAAAGCAATACAAACACAAGGAATTGAAAGGATTAGCTGTTGTTACTTTACTTACGTTGATTCCGCCTTCGTATGTGAAGATGAACTACTTCGACTGACTTTTCGGGTCATAGAACGGTCCAACATTTAGCACTAACCTGGTTAGAATTTTCAATTAAATTAGACATGTGCATTGCATATGAGGGTAAGTCGGTAATTTTACTCATCTAAAAAACAAGTTTCACCACTGGCACTCCAGCCACCATCCGGCCACCACCCCAGCCACATCCGGGCTCTGGCCACCACCATGACGACCACCTAAAACCTCACTGCCACCACCACTCCGGCCACTACCTAAACGCCTCACCACCCATCTCTCTTCCTCCCAAAGACTACCAACCCACAAGGCCACAATAAATCAAACAATCATAACAGTCATAGAAAAACTGCAAATTAAACAGAAAAAAAACCTTACAAGCTTGCTGTACACAACATGTAGCAAATTATGAACAACAAATCCCAATTCACATACTTTAATAAGTAATGTAAAAAAGAAGAAAAAACCCCTTTATTTTTAGAACATCAATCACATACATTATATCACCCCCTAATCAAATCTGTCGGCACTTGTATCGCACAACGCCTATATATCCGGTGTAGTAACCAAAACCTCCTCGTTAGCCGGCGTACTAGGGCTTGATCGAGACGAAAATCTCCCCCGAGAACCTCTACGATGGTGTAATTGATGCGGATTCCGAGACCAGATCTGAAGGTGGAGGCGGCGTACTAGGGCTTCATCACCGATAGTGGTAAAGACGGTGGTGGTTGTAGAGAGTAGAAGTTTCGGCTAGAACAGATCTGATGGTAGTTTGACAGTGGTGGTGGTGGTTCTGGCGGATCTGGATGGAGGTGGGGGTAGTGTGGCGATCTGTATGGAGGGGGTGTGGTGGATCTTGGATGGGGGTGGTGGTGTGTGGCAGATTTGGATAGGTTCTTTTCTATGCAGACAATTTATATATATATATATATAGAGAGAGAGAGAGACGAATGGGAGGGGGCATAGATTAAAGACAAAAAAAATATTTATTGCACATATGTAATAAAAAGACAAATTTACCCTTATTTGTAATGCATATAACTGAAAATTTTAACTAGGTCGGTGAAAAA
The DNA here is from genome assembly GCF_002127325.2 of Helianthus annuus. NCBI lineage: Eukaryota > Viridiplantae > Streptophyta > Magnoliopsida > Asterales > Asteraceae > Helianthus > Helianthus annuus. The sequence goes on from NC_035447.2 coordinate 154,814,139, forward strand.
GGACGTATGGTGTAATGGATTTTCCAAATAAAGGGCTGTGACTGTAATTATTGAAGCTAAAGGCTATCCACTGCAATCCAATACAAACGTAAAGGACGAAAAGTGTAATTTACCCTTCTCTCTTTCTCTGTAAACAAGGATCAACCGCCATCCAAATCACAAACAACCACCATTATCATTGTCACCGGCAACCTGTATTCACTCACAACCATTGTCATAAATCACAAACAATCACCACCATCATTGTCGCCGGCAACCTGCAAATATCTCCGGCTACGGTTTATAAATCGCCGCAACCTGCAAATATCTCCAGCAACCTGCGACAGGTGTTTGAGATCAGAGGCTGAAATCCGTCAAGCTGATTGAGAAGCTCGAGCATAGTTCGTTGTACTCACCGTCAAGCATACCAGACAGTTGCTATGAAGAGCTGATCCAACAATTTGCTACGAAGAATGCAAGGAGGGCTGCACGAATCATTGGTTAGCTATTAACTTATTAGTTATTACGGTATGTAACTCATTTAGATACTATGATTTTGTCATTATCATAATTGCATTGTTTATCAAATACTACAATTTTTGTCATTTTCGTAATTATATTGTTTATTGTTAAAGTATATGGACACATTTTTTGAGGTCGAACATGATGCAGTTTCGGAAGCATTCAAATGGCTCAAGAACAATTCGATAATCAAACTCTCTAATATGAACCAAAGGTTCCATGAACAAAGTTCTTATAAATTCAACTCAATCAAAAACTCCCTAAAAGATAAAACCTAAAACCTAGTTTATAATGATAAAAAAAAGATAAACTAGGAAATATAAATCCCTACAAATAGGCAACTAAATAAAAAGATTAAAATTCAAATTATGAGATAATATTTAGTTTCCTATTTGAATTGTAATGCCCAACTATAAAATGGGATCTAGGGTTTATTGTTTACTCAGTTTTTGGTTGATTATTAATATAAAGAACTTTGTTCTTGGAACCTTTGGTTCGATTTATCGTCTTTGATTATCAATTATTTCTTGAGCCATTTGAATGCTTCCGTAATTGCATCAGTTGGTATCAGAGCTTTGGTTTTCAAATGACTCGACGTGATAGCGATTACTCTCGTGTCCGTAGAATCGCCGACCGAGGCAACGGTAGAGATGGTCTTGATTCACGTGCTCGTGGTGAAGATCGACGCCCTGTTCGTAGAACCGACAACCGAGGCAACGACGGAGTTGATTCCGACCCACGGGATCTTAAGATCATGCGACTCCAAAATCTCGAGTTACAACACGAGATCACACGACTCAAGAAACGGATCCGAGATCTTGAGGCATCACCGGTATGGGGGAAACGGAACCGGAAAAAACCGTCTGGGATGAGTTAACCGGGGATGGGGAGCATCCTACCCATGGCGGCTTTATCTATAACTCACCTACTTGTTTTGTGAAACGCCCAATTTTTCAAATTCGATAAACGACATAAACTTCATACAAATTTTTACAAAATTTTGGCATGACCCATTCGTAAAGTAGACGATTTCCTGCTTTTTCTGTCACACCCCGACCACGTAGAACATACAGAACGTGGCGGAAACGTCGGGGAGTGTTGTAACAGAATCAATTGTTTCAAATCCATGGCAATTGAAGTTTCGTTTTATTAATCAAACATGAAAGTTTACATTGTTTAAACAAGAACCAAAGAGTACATAACATAAATTAACTGGTTCTTGTCTCGTTTTAAGTCACTAAGGCACAGGTCCGCCTAAGTATGTCTTGATAAGTCCTATGCATCATCTCCTGAAAACACATGTGAAAAATAGGTACGTCAGCATAAAAATGCCTGTGAGATACATTGGTTTTGTGAAAACGGAATTCATGACTTGTCACAAATGCCTGTGAGATACATTGGTTAGGATCATTTCTTGAATATCGTGCCACGATCCAAGCCGTACACCTGTCACAAAGTTGTGGTGGCTTAATGTGACCCTTGGCTCCTGATTTGGTGAAAGGGCATTGCCCTTTGGGTTGTTTGAAAGGCCAAGTTGTGCAAGAAAGACAAAATTCTGTTACTGAAGGGGCCATGCGGCCCGCATCAGGATTGGACAAAACTCAGGCGGGCCGCCTGGGCCTGTCTGATCTGCACATACTTTCAGAAATGGCAGTTTTGGTCCCTGTTGCGTGTTTAAGCCATTTCCGACACTTCTAAGGCCCGTAAAGCCAACTTTAAGGCCCTAAAATGATGCCTAAACATTGTGGACATGAAACATGCTCAAAAATATGTCGGATGTTGGTTCGTTTGGCCGTACGAATGCGATGTTCGGTTAATTACGACGAAATGCGCATAAGTGGGAAAAACGATCCAAAATGCGTGACGAATGGATTTTTCTCATGCCAAACACTAAGGCATAATATAAGGATGCTTACATAAATTTTTGGATGTCCGGATGTATTCAGAACGTAAGTTATGCGCGAAAGTGCAAACTTGTGCACTTTTTGACACTTTTAGTCCCTGAATGATCCAAAAGTTTGTTTTAGCATACCAAACCCCTCAAAGCCTATTTCTAAGCTATGTAAAGGATATTTATGGTATGTTTAACTTATGGACATGTTCCGGAATGTTCGTTACAATTCAAATTGGCATACTTTCGTAGTTTGTCAAGTTTAGTCCCTGTAAGCGAATTAACTTGTTTTTGCCATACCAAAGCCTTCAAAACTTATTTCTAAGTTATGTAAAGGTTATTTAAGGTATGTTAAGTATATGTTGATGTTCCGGAGTATTTTTCGCATTAAACTGAGTACGTTTACGCACCAGTTTGCGTATATTTCTCCAGAAAGCGATGTAATGTTTGAAATTGAACAAGTATTGTTATGTGCCAAAGATACACATATTTATACAAGGTCCCAAGTATGAAATACAATATTTCATCGGCTTGGTATTTGTTTGATGGTCGCGGTGACACAGGTGTCACAGTCTCCCCTACTTTAGGAAATTTCGTCCCGAAATTTATTCGTAGGAGTCTATTTGTGACTCTGCCAAATAACCATCAGCGATATGCAAAGCAATATCCTGTCATTTCCTTAACGGTCATTCTTCAGAAACGAAAATGAACGTCATTTTCCTCAACGAGTATTCTTCAGAAATGGAAATAACGGAATAAGCAAACGGATGTTCATTTCCTCAACGCACAAATCTTCAGAAACGAAAATGAACTAACGGAGTCATTTTCAACGGTTGCTTCATCAGAGTTGGAAATGAAGGATTACACAACGGATATTCATTTCCCCAACGGATAAATCGTCAGAAACGAAAATGAACTAATGGAGTCATCTTCAACGGTTGCTTCATCAGAGTTGGAAATGAAGGATTACACAACGGATATTCATTTCCCCAATGGATAAATCGTCAGAAACGAAAATGAACTAACGGAGTCATTTTCAACGGTTGCTTCATCAGAGTTGGAAATGAAGGATTACACAACGGATATTCATTTCCCCAACGGGTAAATCTTCAGAAACGAAAATGAACTAACGGAGTCATTTTCAACGGTTGCTTCATCAGAGTTGGAAATGAAGGATTACACAACGGATATTTATTTCCCCAACGAGTAAATCTTCAAAAATGAAAATGAACTAACGGAGTCATTTTCAATGGTTGCTTCATCAGAGTTGGAAATGAAGGATTACACAATGGGTATTCATTTCCCCAACGGGTAAATCTTCAGAAACGAAAATGAACTAACGGAGTCATTTTCAACGGTTGCTTCATCAGAGTTGGAAATGAATGGGGTTAACTCTAGACACATGACAGAACTTGCTGTGATTTCTGTGCACTAAATTCCATAATTATGTATGCATCCATAATTACGTAATCCCTTGCACAGTCCGCACAGTTTGTTTTGTAATGTTTTGGGGAAGGATATCAAACTTGTGATGAGGGTGACTAGACTTCCATCGGTTCCTTTTAATTAGATCGACAGGGGATCTTCTTAGTTAGGCCACCAAGGAGTCCTTTCAGCTATATCATCACATGATATCCCTAACCAGATTTTTGGATGAATTTGTTTAACTAGACCACTCAAGGGTCTAATTATGAAGTAGTACTTTATAATCCAAGGAACTTTAACTACAGCGTAGAAGTCCATTAAGGATTTTAAGTAATACCTTTGGGTATCCTACGATAAATCTCTTGTACAAGGATATGTAAGATTCTACGAGGATTTGGATAACAAAATTTTGGATCACACAACAACACATAAGGGAACACATAAGCACAAAGTCACATAATTGTTTAACTTGATCATAATTTGTTATTAACTTGTTATCGATTGAATACGGATATGGAAACCTGTCGACGGGTCTCAATGTTCACTGGAATCTATCTGAGAAGATAGAAAGATCTCCCAAAATTCGATTTTTGATTACAAGGAATTATCATATTCGAATTAAGGTATACAACAATTAAGGACTTACGGGAAATCCTTAGGTACCCTATTAAGGATTTATAGTGGTACTTTGGGTATTCGTCATGTGTTGTAACTTGCGCCTTGTATTTCGTTTTCCTTAGAAGAAACGGGTACTTAGGAATTTTGTGGAAGACGCAAGAGGTCATAGAATGGGAGAATTTTGGGGGTAAGTTGTTCTTCAAGGAATACGGTTTCTTGATTGTCGGTATTGTAAGGGATATGTTGTTTATACATGCAACCACAGAAATACATTGCAATGCAAATAAAAGATTTATTTATAAACAACGATAACAACTGTTTCTTGGATCTTGACAACAAAAGAAATAATACATAAGACGCGATTATTTCTAAACGACGTTGTCTTCTAGTCAGTCAGATGCTCATCCCTGTGCTGGATTTGCATTAGCAAGCTTTGGGCAATTTCTTCGGAAATGACCCATCTCGCCACAGTTGAAACAAGAGCCTGGTAGAAAACGACCTTAAGCAGGATTGTTGCCAGCTTGGTTTGGCGCAACTGCAGTCGGGCAGACTCTTGCTGTGTGGCCTATAAGTCCACAAGTTTGGCATTTGCGGCACTGTACATTGGCGTGATGATGGAGGCTACATTGGTTGCACAAGGGTGCAGTTCCATTGTATGGTTTTCTAGCAGGGGGTTGAGCTGGTTGGTTGGGGACGACTTGACCATTGTGAGCGACCACGGCGAAGTTCTGAGAAGCCTTTCGCTTCTTTGATTTCTTACAGGATTCAGTCTGTTCATCCATGGTCTTTGATTCCTCGATTGGGTTCGATCCCTCAACCGGTTTCTTGTCACCTTTTCGGAAAATTTACCTTTCCTGATCTTTGATTCAGTCAAGGTTGCAGATAGCTCAATGGCCTGTCTAACTGTAGTAGGGTTGCTACCAGTCACAATGTCTTATATTGAGTCAGGGAGGCCATCAATGTACTTTTCGATTGCCTTATCCAAAGGTGTAACCATATCCGGGCATAACAAACTTAACTCCTCATAACGGTCCGTGTAGGCTCGATGCTCACCGCTAACTTGCTTAAGATCATCGAACTCCGTTTCCAAGGCCCTGATCTCGTGACGAGGACAGAATTCCTTCATCATCAGAGCTCGAAGCTCTTGCCATGTTTGAGCCAGTGCCACATCGGCACCCCTATCTCTCATCACACCATTCCACCATGTCAAAGCTCGTTTCTCAAAGACGCTTGATGCGAATTCTACCTTTCGCTCGCCTGGACATTGAACATGTCTGAAGGTGTTCTCTAAACTCTCGAACCATTGCAGAAGTGCAGTCGCTCCTTGAGACCCAGAAAACTTTGATGGCTTAGCTGAGTTGAACGTCTAGAAGTTGCAGGGGGCATTATTGTTGTTGTTGGCTTGGTTCCACTAAGCAAAGAGGTTTGGGAATTGAGCAGCCATTTGTTGCGCAATGATCTCTGCCAGTTCGGCAGTTGCTATCTGGTTTTCGCATCGAGGAGGCATTCTAAAAGAGGAACAAGAAAGAAAACAAATGTAATGGCATTAGGTAAGAATAGGACGTTACAATTACCGGCCATAATCATGGTTGAGGGTCATTTGTTTGAATCCATGAAGCAAACAAACAACTCCAAGGCTGAGTCAAAGCAAATAGATCCTCATAGTGCATCGCGAAGACATGCTCGCCTATAAGTGGACACTCACCCCAAGAGTTCCCAGGTAAGATTGACTGGTCCGATTATGTGGATTTGTACGAACACTCTAACCTTAGACAGAAATCCCAGGGTACAGGCATTCACTTTTCCAGTTCGCACGTGTTCACACTATTTAGGACCCAAAACCTTGACGAGATTTTGAAAGTTCAAAGGGGTTCAAAACCTTATAACAGAGGGTTCAAAACCTAGTAATCAATCATCCTAGAACGGATGATTAGTTTTCAAAGCGGTTTTGAAATTTATGTCCTTGTTGTGGTCGTCGCCTAAGGACAGGCGACGGTATTGTTTTATGACTAAACGCATGTAAACTCGCGTTAGGTTCCTAGGAAGGTTATAGACTAGGTCAAAGTATTACTAATAACCTAATTCCCTATAACCATTGGCTCTGATGCCAACTTTTCTGTCACACCCCGACCACGTAGAACATATAGAACGTGGCGGAAACGTCGGGGAGTGTTGTAACAGAATCAATTGTTTCAAATCCATGGCAATTGAAGTTTCGTTTTATTAATCAAACATGAAAGTTTACATTGTTTAAACAAGAACCAAAGAGTACATAACATAAATTAACTAGTTCTTGTCTCGTTTTAAGTCACTAAGGCACATGTCCGCCTAAGTATGTCTTGATAAGTCCTATGCATCATCTCCTGGAAAACACATGTGAAAAATAGGTACGTCAGCATAAAAATGCCTGTGAGATACATTGGTTTTGTGAAAACGGAATTCATGACTTATGTTTGAGAAAATGTTTAGTCATGAACCTCGTATTTTGTCTTGCTTTGTAAACCATTTGAAAAAAACGATAATATCAAATGATATGTATAAATAAGAGAACACTGTATGGTTAAACGGATAACCATGTAAAATGAGTTTGTATAAGATAAGTCGTTTGTAAAACAATGTCTCATGAAAAGTGTGTTATTTGTATAAAATGTCATATGTCTCAAATTGAAATGATTCAAATAACGCTACGATATGTAATACCATACAAACACTTATATATAGGAAGTACCAGCGGCGTATCCACCATGCTTGTATCATATTACACACGCCTCGTTACTTAATCACTTACTCAAATCAAACCATCAAAATGAAATGTTTAACAATTGTCAAATGTAAATCATGTCAACGGATACAACTGGTTTACACGGTTCAATGGTTACAAACGGTTCATATAATCGAAGGGTTAAGACGGTTCACATAGTCAAATGGTTACAACAGTTCAAAATGTAGTATATTGTGTTCATATGCTGGATGAGCATATGCAACAGAAATGCAATGTAAAACAATGTACTAAGTACGCACACAATGGGCATACATAGCATGTAATGTAAAGCAATGTACTAAGTACGCACACAATGGGCATACATAGCATGAAATGTATTGTAAAGTGATGTACTAAGTATGCACACAATGGACATACATAGCATAAACACAATGAAATCATGTACTATATATGTACTATCGAACATAGCAAGTATATGATGTAAAAACTGGAAAGCATGAAAGTAACAAGTAGGCACATGCGTTTCACCCCAAAACAGTTTGGAAAACAGTAAAAGAGGGGTTCAATGTACTCACCTTAGGTTGCTTTGAATTCCTTGTGTAATAATCACACAATGCTAGAGATCACAGGATATCAAACGGCACCTAATAGGTAGCTACATTAATATACCGGACCAAAATCGGAAGGATCGGATAGTATGCGGGTTCGTAAACCAAACGAGTATGGAGACTCGTGTAATATGGTTTAACAAAGCCTACATACTAAAATGAAACCTAACCTAAGTGCTTGCGACCCATTACGGCCCGTTTAGGTAGCTTATGCTACCTTACGCGTCGTTCGCGTAGAACGCGTCTGGAACGCCTTACATCGTGACCACAAGGTATAACCTCGGAAGGTTATAGCTATGGTCACCTAATGTGTGTGGTCGGATCCTAATGATCGACCAAATGGGTCGGGTTCAAAAGTATAAGCGATGGTTTAGATCGCTTACCTTACGACCCTATATAAGCACTAAACTAAAAGTGACGAGCTAAGCATGTTAGGACATGCTTAACTAAGTTTAGAAAACAGGTTTGGCATCAAAACAAACGGCTTTGATGCTCACAAGTAGTTTGGTTACAAAATACGCAAGAATGCGCATTTTGGCCGAAACTACGACTCGTCACTGAGCCTAGATAACGTGGTAATCAGTAGGTATAGTCACTACGGACTATAACCATCGTGATCACGCTCACGTTATGAAGTTCCATGAACTTCGTGTTAACCATAGGCTGGTCAATGCAGAAAGTCAACAAAACGTTGACTTTCGGACTCGAAAAGCGAATAAAAGAACGAAAGAATACTTACGGAGGGTCCCCGAATGCTAATCTAGATCAAAGAGCTCAGGTATGAAGCAATGGCATCAACTTAGAGCATTTTGATCAGATTTGTTTGGGTTTTACATCAAGGGGGGGGGTATTTATAAGAAAAGTAGAGCCGTTAGGATCGTTTCTTGAATATCGTGCCACGATCCAAGCCGTACACCTGTCACAAAGTTGTGGTGGCTTAATGTGACCCTTGGCTCCTGATTTGGTGAAAGGGCATTGCCCTTTGGGTTGTTTGAAAGGCCAAGTTGTGCAAGAAAGACAAAATTCTGTTACTGAAGGGGCCATGCGGCCCGCATCAGGATTGGACAAAACTCAGGCGGGCCGCCTGGGCCTGTCTGATCTGCACATACTTTCAGAAATGGCAGTTTTGGTCCTTGTTGCGTGTTTAAGCCATTTCCGACACTTCTAAGGCCCGTAAAGCCAACTTTAAGGCCCTAAAATGAGGCCTAACATTGTGGACATGAAACATGCTCAAAAATATGTCGGATGTTGGTTCGTTTGGCCGTATATATGCGATGTTCGGTTAATTACGACGGAATGCGCATAAGTGGGAAAAACGATCCAAAATGCGTGACGAATGGATTTTTCTCATGCCAAACACTAAGGCATAATATAAGGATGCTTACATAAATTTTTGGATGTTCGGATGTATTCAGAACGTAAGTTATGCGCGAAAGTGCAAACTTGTGCACTTTTTGACACTTTTAGTCCCTGAATGATCCAAAAGTTTGTTTTAGCATACCAAACCCCTCAAAGCCTATTTCTTAGCTATGTAAAGGATATTTATGGTATGTTTAACTTATGGACATGTTCCGGAATGTTCATTACAGTTCAAATTGGCATACTTTCGCAGTTTGTCAAGTTTAGTCCCTGTAAGCGAATTAACTTGTTTTTGCCATACCAAAGCCTTCAAAACTTATTTCTAAGTTATGTAAAGGTTATTTAAGGTATGTTAAGTATATGTTGATGTTCCGGAGTATTTTTCGCATTAAACTGAGTACGTTTACGCACCAGTTTGCGTATATTTCTCCAGAAAGCGATGTAATGTTTGAAATTGAACAAGTATTGTTATGTGCCAAAGATACACATATTTATACAAGGTCCCAAGTATGAAATACAATATTTCATCGGCTTGGTATTTGTTTGATGGTCGCGGTGACACAGGTGTCACATTTTTATCAAAATCATTCAAAATACATTCTACGACACTTTTCAAAAGATGCTAAAATTAAAACCATACATATTTCACCAAAACATTCTATCCAAACTATCCAAAATAAAGTTTAAACTTCAAACTACTATGATCATCTTAGATACTAGTTTAACATTTACTACACAAAAATGATTTTGACCCATTTCAAAAGATGACTTGAACCAGAAGCGCATAAGTGGGCAATATAGTGTGTGTTCGGTTCGAGCACGCCGCAATCAAGTGTTACATCTGTGCTTGTGATATCATTTTACAAACTCTGAACAATACAATATTAATAAAACAATGTGTTTTGATCCCAATGTTTGTTTGGTTTTGTGCCCATGTTGATTTTTGATCGATTTTGAACTCTATATCGCTTTCTGGAAAGTTATACGCAAACTGGTGCGTAAACGCAGTCAGTTTAACGCGACAAACACTCCGGAACATCATCATAAACTTAACATACCTTAAATGACCTTTACATAACTTAGAAAAAAGTTTTAAAGGCTTTGGTATGGCAAAAACAAGTTTATTCGCTCTCAGGGACTATTTGCGTCAACTTGCAAAAGTCTGCCGTTTCGTAAGGCAACGTACAGTCCAGAACTTGATCATAAGTTAAACATACCATATATAACCTAAACATGGCTTAGAAATAAGCTTTGATAGGTTCGGTGTGCGAAAACATGCTTACATGATCTTACAGGGACTAAAAGTGTCAAAAACGACGTAAGTTTGCATTTTCGCGCATATCTTACGTTCTGGACACATCTGGACATCCAAAATTTTTGTACACACTAAAATATTTTTATTTTAGTGATCGGCATGCAAAAATTTCATTCGTTTCGCAATTTGGATCGTTTTCGCGCTCGTTGCGATTTCTGTCGTAATTAGCCGAACAACGCAACCGTACGACCAAACGAGCCGACATCCGAGACTTTTCTGAGCATGTTTTGAGTCCCTTAAACTTTATTGACCTTGTAGAGCCTTGAAAATGGTTTAACGGGTGTCAAAAGTGCCTAAAATGGACTCGAACAAGTGCAGGGGCCAAAGCTGTCAAAATGTGAAACTTGCTGGTCTGCAGGTCCTTACGGACCGTATGCGCTGGACCTTACGGTCCGTAAAGCACGCCCAGTAACAGAAACTTGAATTTCAGTTGCAGTTTGATAATTCAGGGACTTTTGTGCAATTCTCTTGTTTTGGGCTCCAAGTAAACGACTCTCCAAGTAATACCAGGTGTTCCTAACACTTGTATGGCTAGATTTCATTGCTTAATGGCTAATCAAAACACTTGTGATGATCCTATTAACTCACCACAACTATAAATAGCCATCCAAACTCCTTCTTTCCTTGCTCATTTCTCATTTCTCCTCTTTGTATCTGCTTTGGAAGCTCTCTAAGCTAATTTGGGACTTTGTCTTCTTTGTAGAAAAGATAGCAAGGACCCTAAGTGAGCTTCTTTCATTCTTTTATTGGCTTTTTCTTCATATTGTGCAGAAAGTCAAACGGTTTGGCCAACAGTTTGACTTTCGGTTTTGACCATCAATTGGTCAAGTCAAAGTTCAATTGAACTTTGAAACGTGATTGTAATCACGATAGTTATAATCCTTCGTGATTATAACCGCTGATTACCACGTTAGCTAGTTGTAGTGTCGAATCAAAGTTTCGGTCAAAATGCGGTTTAGCACGCATTTTGCAACGGAACTACTTTAGGGTATCAAAACACTTTGTTTTGATACCAAATCAGTAGGTTAGACATGTTTTGACATGTCTAACTCGACACTATTAGTTTAGTGCTTGTTTAGGGTCGTGAGTTAAGCGGTCTAAACAACCGCTTAGACTTCCGAACCCGACCCGTTTGGTCGATCCTTAGGATCCGACCAAGCTTAGTTAGTGATCATAGTTTCATAGGGAATAACCACTGAGGTTATAACCTTATGAACACATAGGATTGGTGAGTCATTTGCTAGTTAGCTTGTATGCCCATAGTAAATGACCAAAATGCCCTTTTGAAGCATAAATCCGTATTTTGACTATGTGAACATATTTTTGACTTATAATCTGATTTAGTAACATATTTAGGGATAATTGGGCATGTAAGACTTGGCATAGCACATAGTTAACCATCCGAACATAGTTTTACGCTAACGACGCCTTATAGTAGCTTATGTTACCGTAATGTGTCGAAACGGGTCAAAAGCACTTAGGTAGGCTTTCCAATCAGAATGTAGGGCCTATTAAATCATACCATATGAGTTCAATTACTCATTTGATTTACAGAACCTCATTCTATCCTATCTCCCGATTTAGGAGCCGACTTATTAACATAGTTACCTATACTAGGTGCCGGTTGATTCCGTGACCCTTGGAGCTTAAATTGGTCTTATTCTCAAGACTAATTAGCAATCCCAAGTGAGTACATAGTTCCCCTCTTTTACCGTTTTCAAATATTTTGGGGTGATACACATGTACATACGTGTTACTTTCGTGCATTTCATGCTTTTATGACATAAACATGCTACTTTCACCTAGTACATATATAGTACATGCTTTCCATTGTGTTTTGCTATGTATGTCAAGCATGCTAGCGCATTGTTTTATTACACATTTGTTGCATATGTTTACTTAGCATATGGAACACATTGTTTTACATGACATTTCTGCTATGTATGTTTACTGAGCATGCTAGCACATTGTTTTGCATGAACATTTCTACTAGGCATGTTTACTTAGCATTCCTAGTACATGGTTTTCACATGCTACATTGGTTATGACATTTGGTATGTTCAATCGGGACAATAATACATTCATTAACATTGATCACGCCGCTCGGACTTATGTAATGGTACCATAGGAATTGACAACTCCCGAATCCGACTTCCTGGGTTTGTTTGGAAGTTGGGGATGACAGAATCCGACTACATAACTTTAGATGAACCTTTAATTCGTTTAAGGGTTTGTCGCCACAGTCTCAAGGCTTGAATGTATGCGATTAACATTACTGCATAAATGTTTGTAATCATAAAGAATCGTTTTTCTGCAAAGCATAACATTTGATTTAAACTTAGGTTTATTCAAAAACATGTTTTGTACATTTTCTATGGGGTTGAGTAACTTCTAGTTATTCACCATACATGACATTTGTTTTCACGTTAGACATCATTACATAGTTAAGTAGATGATTTCCTACTTGCTATGCATTTCATTGGTTATACATGATACACATGACATTGTACACGGTTTACACATACACATTTTGACATGGAACAAGACATTTCGGTTGGTTATTGATAAGTGACTTATGTAACGAGGCTATGTGTTATATGATAAAAGCATGGTGAATACGCCGCTGGTACTTCCTATATATAAGTGCTTTTATCGTATTATACATTGTTGCGTTATATAAACCACTTGAGCAAGACATGAACATTTCATACATAAACATGACATTGTTTTACAAATTACATATTTTATCCAAATTCATTTTCACTTGGTTATTCATTTAACCATGCATTATCATTTCATTATCATTTGATTTTCATATCGATTTTCACATGATTTTACAAAGAAAAACATTTTACAAGATTCATGACATCATTTTATTTAAACACTTCTTTCAAAAACAAGTCATGAATCTGCATAAACAAAACCTATGTATCTCACAGGCATTTTTATGCTGACGTACCTATTTTTACATGTGTTTCAGGTGCTAATGCATAAGGGTGTTTGTGCTACACTTAGGCGGACTCGGGCCTTAGTGACTTAAAAGACAGTTAATATGTAGTTTATTTGAACTCAAGACAATGTAACTTTAATTTTAATAATACAAAACTTTATTTGCCATGGTTGTTGAAACAATAATTCTGTCGCTACTCACCTCCCCGGCGTTTCCGCCGCGGCTTTCGTTGTTTTACCGCGGCCGGGGTGTGACATCAAGCATGAGATTTACCTATCATACACAACATCAAACATTCGTTAGTTCACAATACCAAACAAAATCCATAACATTCATTACATACTTTTATTCGACCCATTTGCAATTTTTACCCATTAGTTGACATTTCTAGTGTGAAACACTCTTCCCGTTTGACATTATTTCATTTAACTTTCTTTCATTCCAACATAAAAAACAATCATACATACATCCATTTGACCCATTAATAATAGGTCCATACTCAAACAACATAGCTATTCATCATACAAGTCTAAATCATTCCGTTTACAACAGAAATCTTTATCATTACATACTTTACATAACTTTATCATTTTTGACCCGTTTACAACAAGTCATTACTAAACCATTCCACATTCTACTTTCCAAATGATTTTTGTACCACTTACTGGTTAATATACATCAGATACTATTTTTCTACTTAACCGTTTTTTCTAGCATTTAACATATCAAAACTTTTATCATAAACAAACATACAATTCAACACTAAAATTTATTTACTAACTATCATCCGTAGAACTAGATAAAGGAGAATTAAGTTCATATGAACTTACCGCGATCTTGAGATGCTTGTGACTTCGAGTGACTTGTGCCTTCTTCTTTCTTTGTGCCTATATGTCATAACTTCATACTTTAGCTTTCATGACATTACTTTCACAATCCTTATTATACGATTTGGTGTCTACTAATCACATAAGTCATTATCATAAAGGAGTTACATCGACTTGTCAAGTATTCATGTAAAAACCATAACTAAACCCACTTAGGCATTTCATCGAACACATTGTGTGCGTATCACTAGTTTAGCACAATGTACAAGCATCTTAAGCACAATTTCCATAGTTCACTCATGGATTAACATAAACATCCCTAACTTGGAAATTTATCATCCTAATCATGAACACATAGTTCTGAATCAATTACTCCTAACTTTTTCACCAACATCAATCTAATTAGCATGTAGAGCTTCACAAATTCTTAACCATCTTTTAATATATAAATGGGTTTTACCCTAATCCATCATCATAGAGAAAATTAAAACATGATTTCAACTCCTACAAGTTCATATCATCTTGCATTCAGGTTTGATTCCATAAAACATTACAAATTTCACATAACTCAATTAATCAAACATCACCAAATCATGAAATTATACTTACTTGAGGTCAAGAACACCTAGATAATCGAAGTTCCTACTCATGCATTCGATTACTCACTGATTTCACTTTCAATTTGATAGAAATTAAGATGTTAGGGTTTTGATAGGAAAAGCTTTCCCCTGGCCTTCTCACAATCGCACACTGACGTGATTGTCGTGGGTCACGCAAATTTAATCCCCAAACAACTATAGATAGTGGTAGTAGGGTATCGAACTCAGGGAGTATGTGGAAGATGTGTCGATTGAATAGCTTTGTACTTAAACTAATTATTAGACTAAATTGCAGAAAATTAAAATTCAAGAGTTTGGATTGTTGTTTTAGAAAACTAAATTAAAAACTAATTCAAATCAAAGTTGGTTGTAAAACAAATTAGGAGAGAACAATGATCACCTTAGGTTTCAGTTTCTTTAAACAATTGTGTGTAATTCCAACTAGAAAGAGTTACATAGACATAACTCGTGTATAGATGATTGAAGTGATAAAAGGGGACAAAGTACTCGGATTATATAAACGCGAGGTTGTTTCCCGATGACCAATTAACCAATAACCAACCCTAACCCTTCCCGTGATATCTCGATTGCCAACGGCACCAAGAACGTACGATTAAGACTAGAAATTGCAATATTGATTAACAAACTACAAACAATCAAACATACACCATGACATTCAAGCAACGCAAGTTGTCATTCTAGAAATTCAGAAATTAAACACACAAAAGTTCAAGAAACATTCACCTAAGATGATCACTGAAGAGTTTAGCCGGACATGGCTCGGTGAATCATCATCATAATCAAACTAGTGTTCATACGAATCGAAAATACAAACCGAATGATTGAAATTGTTCAAAACCAAGCAAGTGCAGCCAAAATCGCTCCAATGATGTCCTAGAACCGTCCAATGATGAGAGATAGTGAAAAGACACCCCAAATCTAACTTAAAAGTGGCAGTTACAACTTTGGATCGCAGACTCCACCGTAAATTACGACATCACCGTAATTTACGGTTAGCATAAAAATGTTACGGTGAGAATCATCTGTGCTACGGTGGGAACCATGTGTTTTTTTTCAGGTCCACCGTAAATTACGGTGGAACTGTAATTTACGGTGATGACCTGAGTTTTCTTCTTTCATTCGTCTCTTGTTCCACTCTCGGCCCGTTCGTCACCAAAGCCTCCAAAGCTGCGTTTAATCCATCTTTTAGCTCCTAAACCGCACCTGAAACATAAGCACTGTAGTTATCTAATTCAAGATAATTACACGATTAAGTGGAGGATTATCTCGTCTTTTAACATGCTTAAGGGTTGTCCAAAGGACCACCCGTCACATCCCCACACTTAACCGTTGCTTGTCCCAAGCAACACATCAAAATGATTTCAAAACAAGTGATCAAATCAAACCAAGCACAGCATGCGATCTCTTTACCAACCCCTTTTTAACACCCAAGCAATGCACCCCTCTCACATTCTCTCCTCTCGGCTACAAGTGAAAACTAGCAAAGATAAGCTAGACACACACTAGGCAACCGGGTGGTTGCACAATCATAAGCTTGTACCTGAATCGATCATTTTCCTAAAATGGGTCAAACATGAATGCAAATCAAAGGGACTTCAAGGTTGTAACGTGGCTAGGTGTATAGGTAGGAAATGGAATATATATGAAGTAGCGAAAATTCGACCCGGTCTTTTTATTACAAACAAAAACAAACTAACAAATAACGCACTACTATATACAAGACAATTAAGTCCCCCTTTTTTTTCTTTTTTCTCATTGCTTTTCTTTTTTTTTTTTTCAATCAACCATACGATAACGCATTAACCATATCTACTTCAAACTAGCAAAACTACTAATACTATCACTAACACTATCCGACCGGGTCAAATTTGGGTAAATTTCAAGTAAGTAGCTAGGGGAAACAAATGATAAGCTTTAAAGGCACAAAATGGGCAACTAAATGTCCAAACCCCCGCCCCTCTCACTACCATGCTCATATATATAACTTATGAGGTCCAACCCCCAAATCCCACACTCGCTCACACCAACGACGAGGTTACCTAATGCCCTTATCCTTTCTACATTCATGTTTAACTAAGGATTCAAATCGCATTCAAGCACAAGTTCTAATGCACCCCCACCCGTAGCCACTCTCACCAAAGACAATTATTTATGTACAAGTGTGGCTACAACTCTCACCAAGAATGAAAAAGGTATCAAGGGTTGCCGGTGCATTAACTTGGGGATAAATTAGGGCGTCAAGATTTCACATTATTTTGCTTGGCCTAAAATTTTTCAAAAATCTTCAAAAAATTCCCCCCATCCCCACACTTGGGATACATTGACCCCAATGTATGGCTTTGGGAGGCTTTGATCACTAACCCAATCAACATCCACAAAAGCTTTTTTATCTCAAACCCCAAATTTCTTTTTGTATTTTTTCATTTTATAATTTTTTTTATGTTTTTCTTTTAAACACAACACCACCAACAAACACCAACCCAACAATCAACCACATAATCAAACACCACCCATCCTCCCAACCATAACCAACATAAAATCAACAAATATGTACAAACTATACACAAGAGAGAATACCACCTGATTAATAGTAGCGCGGTCCCGGAGGTCCAAAGATGGATGACATCATATCATTCCACTCTCCAAATCCGAATGCGCCGCTGCTACTCCCCGCTTGTTGTTGTGCTCCCTCTTGTTGCCTTGGGTCAAGCCATTGAGAATGGTGGAGTGGTGGAGTCGGATATGAAATGCTACCATCATAAGGCGGCAATGAGGCATAGTCCACATGTTGTGGATCCTCAACAACCGGCCTTCCGGCATGCCAATCCGCATGCATCCGCCTCATTTGATCATCATGATATCTATTATTAGTATCCACCTCTCGAGAGTATGCGAAGGTACGGTTCCATGCCTCATTGCGATCGAAACTATGTTTTAACGACCGCTCTATGCTTGCACTATTCCTCGTGTTCTGATCATACAACGTCCTCTCCGACCCCGACCATGTATCAAAAATAGATGCCGGTGGACGTTGACTTTCAATCACCTCTTGCATTGAACCACTATAAGCCCACCCCGGCTCATAAGGTTGTTGCGCATAGTCGTAGAACATACCACCATGACCTCCACCAAAACCCCCTAGACCAACATTTGCACCACCATGCGGCTCGTCCGCATAATCCTCGTCCCCGCTCGGAACCATTTCTACATCACTTTCCGGCTCATCCGGCTCTCCCGATAACAACTCTCTTGCACCCAATTTTAATGCCCTCCACCGTTGACCTTCCGATTTCAACTTATGATAACGTTTCGACTGTGTATACGTCCAAACATTCCCCAACCTATCCAATGTAAAAGGCTGGTGCCTTTTTGTCAAACCTCGGTCTTCGGATGTTAGCGCTTTCTGTTGTTTCATCAAACCCGTAATTATGCGGCAATACGGGACGATGTCTCTTCCATATTTGTTCCGGCAGATCCATAAGTGGTGCATGATAAGGTAACGTATCGGGAAGCGTGGGGACCCATGCATCAACGAATAAAGAACGGGTATCTCTGGGTACCTCACCTGTTCTTTGTCTCCCCTTCTTGGAATGACGTTGAGAAGGCAGATTGTATGCAACAATTTAGCTTCAATCTTCAAGTTCTTCCGGTATAGAATACCACTGTATCTACCGGGCAAAAACAATGCTGCCAACATGTCGTTCCATCTCACATGCTTTTCTGGTTTAAGCAATAAGTCATCAAGTGTGGGAATCATGTACTCCTTAGCCGGGAGACTGTCATACTTCCCCAGCCTCTTCAACGTGTCGAATGACATCTCCACCGGTACCCCATGTACCTTCCCAATCAACTTCATCTGTGACGGCTTGTTAAAATTGTGACATTGTAAGGTTGCCATCCACTCTTGAATCTCTGTCATAAACAGGTTACTCTTGTCTTTGTCGAAGCATTTAAGCGCCCCTTCCCAACCTAAAGCGCGAAACTTAGCAAACACCCCGAACTGGCCAAATTGGGGCTCATCAACTTCTTTCTCACAAATAAACGCGGCTGCCTTGTTTTTCAACTTATTCATGCAATCATTGTAAAGTGTTGGCTGCCAAATCTCGGGTTGATCATCCAAAGACCCCGAGTTCCATACCGGCTTTTCACTCGGGTCTAACGCCCTCTCTTCTTCGCCTTCACTTTCGCTTTCACTAACCCTACCCATATATTGCCTCTTTCTTGGTGGTTGCTCCTTTTGTTTGCCCTTGCCTTTTGATGATGATGAACTTGATCCCGTAGTTGGGGGAAAGAAGTGGGATAATGGTGGGATTGTGGTGGATAGATTGTAGGTGATGGTAGGCTCAGTTTGAGTGGTGATTGGTTGGGTGACATTGGATGGTGTAAACTCAACGGTGGTATTAGGTAATGTAGTGTTTGGTGATGGTTGAGTGGAAGTAGGTATAAAGGATGAGGATGATTGACTGGTTGTAGGTGGAATTTGAGAATCAGCCATTATGTTTCTCGGTGTGATGGGTGAAGTGGGTGAACCAATGATTTTGTTTTCTCGCACTAAAACTCGGTTTTGTCTTAGCGTTCTTTCAATTTCCGGATCAAACGATAGCGGTGATGACCTGTGAGAGCCTCTAGTATGCATACACCTGAAGTACCTGCACACTAAACACAACCAACGTAAACCCGAAAATAACAAACAAAACTATTAAACTAACACACGTTGCGCACTATTCCTCGGCAACGGCGCCAAAATTTGACGTGATTGTCGTGGGTCACGCAAATTTAATCCCCAAACAACTAAAGATAGTGGTAGTAGGGTATCGAACTCAGGGAGTATGTGGAAGATGTGTCGATTGAATAGCTTTGTACTTAAACTAATTATTAGACTAAATTGCAGAAAATTAAAATTCAAGAGTTTGGATTGTTGTTTTAGAAAACTAAATTAAAAACTAATTCAAATCAAAGTTGGTTGTAAAACAAATTAGGAGAGAACAATGATCACCTTAGGTTTCAGTTTCTTTAAACAATTGTGTGTAATTCCAACTAGAAAGAGTTACATAGACATAACTCGTGTATAGATGATTGAAGTGATAAAAGGGGACAAAGTACTCGGATTATATAAACGCGAGGTTGTTTCCCGATGACCAACTAACCAATAACCAACCCTAACCCTTCCCGTGATATCTTGATTGCCAACGGCACCAAGAACGTACGATTAAGACTAGAAATTGCAATATTGATTAACAAACTACAAACAATCAAACATACACCATGACATTCAAGCAACGCAAGTTGTCATTCTAGAAATTCAGAAATTAAACACACAAAAGTTCAAGAAACATTCACCTAAGATGATCACCGAAGAGTTTAGCCGGACATGGCTCGGTGAATCATCATCATAATCAAACTAGTGTTCATACGAATCGAAAATACAAACCAAATGATTGAAATTGTTCAAAACCAAGCAAGTGCAGCCAAAATCGCTCCAATGATGTCCTAGAACCGTCCAATGATGAGAGATAGTGAAAAGACACCCCAAATCTAACTTAAAAGTAGCAGTTACAACTTTGGATCGCAGACTCCACCGTAAATTACGGCATCACCGTAATTTACGGTGAGCATAAAAATGTTACGGTGAGAATCATCTGTGCTATGGTGGGAACCATTTGTTTTTTTTCAGGTCCACCGTAAATTACGGTGGAACCGTAATTTACGGTGATGACCTGAGTTTTCTTCTTTCATTCGTCTCTTGTTCCACTCTCGGCCCGTTCGTCACCAAAGCCTCCAAAGCTGCGTTTAATCCATCTTTTAGCTCCTAAACCGCACCTGAAACATAAGCACCGTAGTTATCTAATTCAAGATAATTACACGATTTAGTGGAGGATTATCTCGTCTTTTAACATGCTTAAGGGTTGTCCAAAGGACCACCCGTCACACACAAGGACCAATTTCTGGTCTTTTTTTTATTTTTATCTAATTTCATTTCATATGTACACATCTAGTCCCTCATCTTTTAGACCTTATTCACTTTATTAATTCATATTCTAACTTGGTCATCTTTCTTTTACTAACTTTTAATATCACATAATTCTAAACATTCCCATTTTAATTATTAGAACATCACTACATATTATATTTTATGACATACGAAAATTTGGGGTGTTACAAGTCTACCCTCCTTACAGGAGGTTTTGTCCCCGAAACCAAAATACATACCGAATAATTCTGGGTAGTGCTTCCGCATGTCATCCTCCGCTTCCCACGTAAGATCTGATCCCTTTCGGTGTTGTCATTGGACCAACACTTGTCGAATGGACTTGTTGCGGAGTTGCTTCACCTTAGAATCTTTTATCGCCACGGGCTTTTCTACATAATTTAACTTCTCGTCTACTTCAATATCATCCAAGGGCACATGCGCTATTCCATCCGCAAGGCACTTCCGCAGTTGCGACACATGAAAAGTGTTATGAATCTCGTCCAATGCGGGTGGTAATTCTAATTGGTACGCCATCGGCCCGATACGAGCGAGTATTTTGAAGGGTCCAATGTATCGAGGACCTATCTTTCCACGTTTACCAAAATGAATTATTCCCTTCCATGGAGAAACTTTCAATAAGACATAATCTCCCACTTGGAATTCAATTGGTCGCCTTCGCCGATCCGCATACGACTTTTGTCTATCTTACGCTGCTTTTATCCTTGATCTAACCTTATCAATCTTTTCATTCATCTTGGCTACTACTTCTCTTGACGCGAGTTCTCGTTGACCCACTTCCCCCCAACAAATCGGTGTCCTACATTTCCTTCCATAGAGCATTTTGTAAGGGGCCATTTTTATACTGTTATGATAACTATTATTATATGAAAACTCTACCAAAGGTAGATGATCATCCCAGCTTCCTCTGAAATCCATAACACACGCCCTTGTCATATCAACCAATGTTCGGATAGTTTGTTCCGACTGACCATCCGTTTGTGGATGGTAGGCGGTGCTTATATGTAACTGGGTTCCCAATTCTTCGTGGAACTTCCTCCAATAACGAGATATGAACCGGGTATCTCGGTGGGACACTATAGACACCAGAACCCCATGTTGAGATATAATCTCATTCGTATAAACTTCCGCCATCTTTTCCGAATTATAGGTTTCCAGGATGGGTAAGAAGTGTGCACTTTTGGTTAGTCGGTCAACGACTACCCAAATAGCATCGTGCCCCTTCCTTGTCTTAGGAAGTTTAGTCACCAAATCCATCGTTACATGTTCCCACTTCCACACCGGTATCTTCAAGGGTTGCAACTGTCACACCCCAACCGATGGCGGAATCATCGGGGCGAGGCACTAGGCGAATCAGATTGCTCAAAAGAATCCATAACAACTATATTTCTGATAATATTTATTACATTCGTTATCCCATACTAACAAATAATATAATCACATAAGTTATCACTGATTTCTCGTCCTCTCGAACAATACAATCCGACAACCTAGATTTTAGACGAGTTTCTAGACTTCCTAGCTTGATTTGATGTAGATAGCGATCTAACCTGCAACATACGTTAAAACAACGTCAATATAAGAAGTATTGGCGAGTATACAAGTTTTGATAGTGAAGCGTAAAATAGTTAAAAGTGCTGCGAATTACCAAATACATGAACGGGATACCTTGACATACATGCAAAAAGACAGATACTACCAGCTAAGTCACTCGAGCTGTGATTGCGATTGCTATTCATCCTAACTAGACCCCGTCGGGTGCTATAGTGCTATACTAGTTAAGGCGGGACCTCGCGAGTATAAGTCCTAACGCATATGTAACTAGCATCTCGTATGAATATGCATAAAAGTCATTCGCAAGTGATAAATAGTTTGATTGAATGATTCATTTGATAAGTTCGATTTATTAGGAACGTACGTTACACCCAAAAATGCGATTAAAAGGGGTTCGAGTATACTCACAGCGCGTATTTAGCGAGGGCACAACTTGATTGGATCGGTTGAGAGTGCGTCTGAGTTAGCCTGATCATGGAATGGTATCGTAAGCGGTGTACGGTGTGCTAAACGTGGGAGTCGAGTATCGGCCCAGTGGTGATCCGATCGGATGTCAATTCGGTCGGGTGACATGATCTGATCGGATGACCTTACCTGGTCGGATGAGTCTATCCGGTTGGATGACATGATCCGGTTGAATGACATAATCCGGTCGGATGACATGATCCGGTCGGATGACATGATCCGGTCGGATGACAGATGTGTGGGTCGGATGACTGACATCCGGTCGGATGATACTCATCCGGTCGGATGATAGCTGTTTGGGTCAGATGACTGATATCCGGTCGAATGATACTCATTCGGTCGGATGGCCCATCCGGTCGGTTGACAACAGTCTGTTCTGACATCCTGTTCAGCTGTTCTTGATAGTTTTGGAAAGGATACAGGTGGTTTTACTGAGATGGTGTGATATCGTGTTAAACAACTGAGATTCCATCAATTCCGTCCCGTTCTAACGGCCGGGAACCACCCCGTTCCATCAGATCTGGCAGTTCTTGACGGTTTTTTCCATGTTTAACCCGAAATCACACAATACTTTGATTAGATATATAGATTTTTAGGTGAGATTGTAAAAAAAACATGTGGAAATCACCCAGATTTGAGTTGTTCATGGTGAAATGAGGTCACACTTTGAAGTTCATATGAACTCTTGATGACATCATCTTTGAACACCTCAAATCAGTAGATTTCACGGTTAAAAGTTGAGTTCTAAAAGATAGAAGGATGTAGAATTGAGCGTAGATCATAGAAGTACAAGTTTTAGTTTGAGATCTTACCGGAATCGCGAGAAATCGAGAGAAAAAGGGTCCAAGAGCGAGCTGGTCGAGTGGGAGCTGTCACATCACTGTTCAAGTGAAGTGACAGGCTGTTTATAGGCAAGAGAGAAGGGTGGAGGCGGTTTGGTGATCCGGGTCGGATGGCTCATCCGTTCAGATAGCCCATCCGTTCGGATGGCCTATCCTTTTGAGTTTCTGGCGCGACGAGCTTCATTGTTTCGAGCGTTGCGATAGTCTTGGTTACACATTATCCTATATTTATTTATTATTATATATTTAATTATTCATAAGGGGTCGTATGTACGTATTCATATTATATATTTAATTATTCAAAGTTGCGGTACAATAACCGGGTTTTGGTTCGAGTATGCGATTACTTTGCGACGCTTCACGGTCATTGAGGAGGGTAGAATAGGTCCTCTCTCTATGTCATCGTGAATGTTAATGTGTGATGCGATGCGTGTTGTCAGCAAGTGCAATGTGATGTGATAGCGATAAAGTATGCGAAATATGCGCAATATGATTTTGCGCAATACGAACGTGCGGGTTGTTACTGTAACGCCCGACTCTTTTGTACTTTCCATTTATAGAAAGTTTTGTTCGTATTTCTATTTTTAGAAACTTTGTATTCTTGTAATCGTTCCCTTCTTTGTAATCATTGTCAAACCGAGACTTGGATCATTAATGAAGCTTATATTTTGTTACATCTATGTTATACACATTCTATGTATGCTCGTATGTTCGATTTGGTGAATCAATCTATGTTTAATCGTGATTCTTGGAAACTATGTGCGAAACTTGTAATTAATCTAAACTTATGCATGGATCGTATTTTGAACGAGAACGACACTTGATTTGATACTTATACGCATAATTATACTTGGTTTATACTCCTCGTACTTGGGTTTACCTTAAAATATGCTTTTGTGGCAAGAATGGTCCTTAAAACACCAATTACACAACTATAGGGGCTAAAATGTAATAAAATCAAACTTGTTTCCGAACCACAAAGGGCTCGCGGCCCGCGTTGACTTGCCTGGGTATCCCAGGCGGGCCGCATGGACCCCCAGGTCTGCAGAAACGTGGACAGTCGCGACCAGATTCAACTTTGAGCGGGATTTTCATGTTTGAACCGAGTTTTGGCACTTGTAAACACCTCTAATCAACCCTAATCACCTCCCTATAAGTACCCAAGGTCCTCCAAGCACTTGGACACTTTCATCACACTCAAATCTCTCAAAAACACTCTCAAGTTCCAGCAAGAATCTGCATTTTCGGACAGATTCATACCTCTACACTAAACTTGGTATAACTTGCTCATTTCTTAACGAAATTACTTGATTCTTCTTCCTATTTGCTTGGTTAATCATGGAGTTTGATTCCTTGACTTCTCCTTGGAGAAATCAGACCTGGAATTGCTCCGAAATTGACCAAAAACTTTCTGTTTTGTTATATCTTATGCAAACTTCATCCAACTTGTGTTTAACACAACTCAAACCAATGTCCTAATGCTTACAACCCCTCTTATGGTTGGTTAAGCTTAAAAACATGGTTGAGACACTTAAATCAGAGGATTAAACCTCATAAACTTTCTGTTTTGTTAGGGTATTTAACCCACAAGTCATGTCAAGCTTAGACTTTGATGAATAAGTGATTGTAGAACAACTTGGGTTGTTCCAACATAAAATCCTCACATGATTTGATGATTTCTTTTGGTTTAGACTAGTTACATACTTGTATTAACCCTAGTTCGTGACCCTCCTTGGTTGTCTTTACATCAAGTGAAGTGGTGAACATTCAAGGGGTCCCTAAATGGAAGCATGTTCTTCCTACCCCATACATGACATTCATGAATGACTCGAGGTACCTAAACGAAGATCTTAATCTTCTACCTCCTACTTGAAATATTAAACTTAATAATATGTAATACTTAAATATATATACACACACATTCGAACCTTTAATATTAAACTTGTGTTTATATGTTAAAGTAGTAGAATGACATCTAAGACTTAACACTCCAAATATGATTCTAATGGGCCTACTACCCATGAAATACAATATAACCCTAGTGGTTATGTAGTGTCATATAAGAGTATAAGTTAAAGATGATTATTTTGATATCATACTTTATGTTATGTTAAACTCCAAATTATAATCTTCCGTTACGCCAAACTCACACACCTACGTTTCCTTGTGTAGAAGGACTAGGTGCTCCAACTTAATCCATCCACCAAACTCGCTCGCATGATTTCAAGTGGGAAAGCTTGCAACCACCGTGAGTATACTCGAACCCATTTTTACTTTTAAACACTTTGGGTGCAACACGTATTCTATATTAAACGCACGTGACACTTGAAACTTATTTGAAACATGCTCTATCCTTTTAAACATGAAACATGAAACTTGTGATACTTGAGACTATTTTGTGCTATGTAAACGTTTAATCCTTGTGTGTAGTTCCACCTTAACAATGGTAGCGCTATAGGGGTAATGCACCTCCCCCATTTGTAGTCGAGGGGTATTGTTAGGAGGAGACATATTAACCTCCCGTGAAACTTTGGGTTAGGTACTTTAACGCATTGGAAACTTGGGCTATCACCTGGACTGCGTAAACTAGCATGGCTGAAACTATTTTATTATGTTCATGTTGGATATGAGTTTTTATTCTATTATGCTATGTAAACAAACTTGTATACTCGCTCTTTGCTTTTGCATTGAAACTCTATTTTAATACATGTTGCAGGTTGATTATTGAAGTATGGATGATTGATGAAACAAGTTTAGGGTGGACTAGATACGCACCTAAATTTATCTATCTTTTGTTGTTATGTTATTTGTCGAAACAATGTTGTTATCTCCTTTTGAATTTGTATGACATTTAGTTTTGAAATGAAATTTGAATTTAATTAAATATTGTCACATAGTGTTATGACGTCTCTAGCAATCTTTACACACTTCGTCTCATCCCGATGTTTCCGCCATCGGTTGGGGTGTGACAGATTGGTATCAGAGCCATAACTATAGGGAATTAGGAAAATTGCCATGCTTTTGCCCTAATCTATAGTTCTAAGAATTTTGCCTCTTATTTGTTGTTTAAAACTTTTGTGCTCTACAATGCATGCTTCCTAGCTATACTTTCTATTAAAATTATGTGCCTTTCCTAAGGCTAACACTAATACACTTATGCTATTTTTATACTCTTGTAACACCAACGAGAAGAATTTACCAAAATAGGCGTGAAACCCACAATTTGATAAACGACTCTCATTCTACCTTTAATCTATTTTTGCACGAAATTTCACCATTAAGCTAGGAGTGACATCCACAACTTAATGGTAATTTCCATTTCAACTCTAGTGGACCCTCGTCAAGGTGTCAAAATTTTATTTTGATCGACGAGTACCAACCACATTTAGGGTACGAAATCGTCAAGTTAGGGGTGAAACCCGCATCTCGTCGATTAATTCCCACTCCTCGATTTTTATTCTCGCCAAAGTCCCGAATGTTTCAATCATTTAGAGATGTGTAGTAACCAGAAGGGTAAGATACCGTTAATCGCTTCTCGACGAGAGTATCTTACTTATAGGCCAAAGCACAATATCTCTAATTCGAAAGAACTTTCGACCCACTTTGGAATAGTCGACGTTTCTCTACCCGAAACAATCCAACGTTTTATTGAGCCTCTCTTTTATGTATCTCAATTTATATGTGATTTTATACTTGAACGTTCATTCATTTCCAAATGTCGTTTTAATCATTTCGCACGTTATCGCAATCACAAACAATAATAATCCCTCGTGAACAAACTAAATTTACAATGCTTTCGTTTATTCATGATATGCTATGTGAAATTCATGACTATGTTATATGAAACGTTTAAACTCTTATGTTATGTGAATCAAATTGAAACTTTCATGCTATGTGAATCAACTTGAACCTTTTATGCTATGTGAACCTTTATGCTATGTGATCAATTTCGTTTTCTTAAACAAACATTATGACCAAGTCTCACCTATTCGTTCTTTTGAATCTTAGATGTCTTCTCGTCACTCCAATGCGTCTAAGAAGTCAAAGTCTCGCTCCACAAAGAAGATGATGGCTTTCATGGCTGATCAATTTGCTCGCGTCGTTCCAAAGGTCATTTCCGAGATTCGAGCCTCTGAAACTCCTCACTCTTCCGTCGACTCTAAGGTTGAAGCACGCAAGCCCGTCTCCTTCAACTTCAAGCACTTTTCATCGTGCAATCCAAAGCCATTCACTGGCAATGATGGGGTGACCGCCATGCTTGAGTGGTTTGACAGCATAGAGGTCACATTCATCAATAGCGAGTGCCCCGATGAGCTCAAGACGCGCAGCGCGACTGGGGTATTCCAAGCCCGAGCTCTCGAGTGGTGGACGAATGAAAGAAACATCCGTTCGAACGAGCTGGCATATGCTTTGACATGGGAAGAGACTAAGGCCCTAATGATGGATGAGTTTTGTCCTCCGCATGAGCAACGAAAGTTGGAGAAAGAATTTTGGGTATTAAAGCAGATTGGTGATGACAACCTAGCCTACACCACCCGTTTCAAACAACTCTGTTTCATTGTCCCTCACCTTGTCTCGACCCCTGATCGCAAGAATAGCAAGTATATCAATGGTTTACCCCCTAGTATGCGTGACACAATCGAGGCAGCCAAACTCGATAGCATCGAAGACATTTACCGTTTGGCCGCGTCCTTGAACAACAACCGTGTTCGCGATAAGCAAGCCGCAAACCTCGTTCCTTCGAAGCCAGCCAATCAAATCACCCAACAATCGAATAACAATAGGGGAAAGAAGCGAAAGCAATCCAACCCCGTTTGTAACGCGATTGTGCCGCCTGTTAACCCGGACCCTGTTGCTCCTGATAACACCCAAAAGTCATACACTGGGATTCACCCCAAGTGTGCCACTTGTAATTTCCATAATCCCGTCAATGCTAGGTGCCGCCGTTGTGGCAATTGCAACCGTTATGGTCATACTATCAATTTTTGTCGCCAACAACCACAACAAGCACCACCAGCTCAGCAAGCTCAGCAAGCCCAACAAGCGCAACAAGCCCTACCTGCTCTCAAAACGCAAGACCCGCTAGAGCTTGTTTCAAATGTGGGGATGTTAATCATCTTCGTCCTCAATGCCCACAATGGAATCAAGAGCAGCAACAACCTCCTCGTGGACGCGCCTTCAACCTAAACGCGAATCAAGCGTGCAACAACAATGATGTCGTTAACGGTACGTTTCTTGTTAACCATCTTTATGCTTCGATACTATTTGATACTGGTGCGGACAAAAGCTTTGTGTCCTTAGAATTCGAATCATTGTTAAATTGCACACGCTCTAAGCTACCTAAGTCGTTTTCCGTTGAAGTCGCCAATGGCAAGTCCATCTTAGTCGATTCCATTCTCCTCGATTGTCGTCTTACTCTTAACGAGCATGCTTTCTCTATCGATCTTATACCCATGCAATTGGGTAGTTTCGACGTCATCATAGGCATGGACTGGCTTCAAAAGAATCATGCTGAAATCGCTTGTCACGAGAAATTCATTCGCTTACCTCTTCCATCTGGTGACGTTTTGCACGTTTATGGAGACCGACCTTCGAAGGGACTAAAGTTGATGTCCTGCACACAAGCGAACAAGTACTTACGCAAACAGTACTTTGCCTTTTTAGCCCACGTTGTGGAAGAAAAGGGCAAGGGAAAAAGTTTAAGTGATGTTCCAGTGGTGCGCGACTTCCCTGAC
This sequence comes from Helianthus annuus, assembly GCF_002127325.2. Classification (NCBI taxonomy): domain Eukaryota; kingdom Viridiplantae; phylum Streptophyta; class Magnoliopsida; order Asterales; family Asteraceae; genus Helianthus; species Helianthus annuus. Next base: position 154,843,560 of record NC_035447.2, read on the forward strand.
GTCTTTCCTGAAGATCTACCCGGTCCTCCTCCTCCTCCTCGATCTGTTGATTTTCGTATTGACCTCGTACCTGGTGCGACTCCTGTTGCCAAGGCTCCTTATCGTCTTGCACCTTCCGAGATGCAAGAATTGTCTTCTCAGCTTCAAGAACTCCTCGATAAGGGTTTCATCCGTCCAAGTACCTCTCCTTGGGGTGCTCCTGTGCTTTTCGTTAAAAAGAAAGATGGTTCTTTCCGCATGTGTATCGACTATCGTGAGCTCAACAAACTCACCGTTAAGAATCGTTATCCCTTTCCGCGTATCGACGACCTCTTTGATCAACTTCACGGCGCTACCTGTTTCTCCAAAATCGATCTTCGTTCTGGTTATCACCAACTTCGGGTCCTTGAAGAGGATGTTCCCAAAACCGCTTTTCGCACAGGCTATGGACATTACTAGTTCGTGGTTATGCCTTTTGGCTTGACCAACTCACCCGCTGTGTTCATGGATCTCATGAATCGTATTTGTAAGCCTTACTTGGATCGCTTTGTGATCGTCTTCATTGATGATATTCTCATTTATTCTAAATCTCGAGCCGATCATGAGCGTCATCTCCGCCTTATACTCGAACTTTTGCGTGTAGAACGTTTATATTCTAAGTTTTCTAAATGCGAGTTTTGGATCAAAGAAGTTCAATTCCTTGGGCACGTTGTTAGTGAGAAAGGAATCCATGTCGACCCTTCAAAAATCGAAGCCATGAAGAACTGGACCGCGCCTAAATCTCCTTCTGAAATCCGTTCTTTCTTAGGATTGGCGGGTTACTACCGTCGATTCATCTCGAATTTTTCAAAGATCGCCGTTCCTCTCACATCGTTGACTCAAAAAGAGAAACCTTTTGCTTGGGGTCCTGAGCAAGAGGAATCTTTTCAAACTCTCAAGGACTTGCTTTGCAACGCTCCTATCCTCGCTCTCCCTGATGGGAATGATGACTTCGTGGTGTATTGTGATGCATCGAATCGTGGTCTTGGTTGTGTGCTCATGCAACGAGACAAAGTCATCGCTTACTGATGTGTGTAAAATGCAACATATAAAACACATCAATTAAGGCATAAAACTAACCCTTTTTTAGTACTAATGTTGGAAAAAGAGTGTTTTTGTCTTCCTTTTGTATTTTCAGGATAAAATGAGCTCAAAATCACAAAAGAAGCAAAAAGACCACTAATTCTATCATAAATACAAGAAAAGGAACAAAAGTAGACTGCCCGGACCCTCAACGGCACCTCCCAAAGCAAAAAGGAAGAAACAGAGTCTGAACACGCCCCGTGTCCAGCGAACACGGGGGCGTGCCCAGGAAGCAGCAGAAAAGACAAACCAGTAGAAGCTTCCATTGCCCACCACGGGGCCGTGTCCAGCGAGCACGGGGGCGTGGTGAAAGTACAGCAGGCGCATTAATTGTAATTCGCAATTACAATTAATGAGGAGAGAGAGTGTCAGGCGGGCACGGGGCCGTGTCCAACGGACACGGGGCCGTGTCCAGCCTTCTGTTCAGCCTATAAATAGAGGAGCTTGGCTTCATTCTCTCTCATCCCTTGGCACACCACCTCTCTCACACTTCATCCACCACCCACCACCACCATAATACCATCATCCACCACCATCATCCATTGTCCATCATAGAGTGTGTGAGTCGTCTCGGGATCCAAGATTGATCGTAAGAGTTCTTGACAATCAAGGCCATGTTTGCCTAAGTCTCTTACATCACTTGGTGAAGACAAGTGTTTAGTATAATACTTTTTATTTTTAATCTTTTGCACTTTTTATTTGGTTTTGTATTAATGACTTTAATAACTAGTTACTTATGTTGAAGGTGATCTTTCCTTATCGTTTGTCCGTGGTGTCTTGGCATTATTTTACTGTCTATATAAAATAAAAGATTTTCACCATTCATATCTCCACGGTCTATATGGAGGTATGTTGGCTACCTGGTCGGGGGTTAAGGGAACGGTTTGGTAAGGGTCTTGCCCTTGTTCAGCGTTTAGAGGTCCTGCTTGGGACCTGGGTCAAATTTAGTAGGATCTCCTTCAATGCCCATAGGTATTGGATGGCGGGGATCCAAACTCTTTGACCCCCTCATAAGTTAACTACTATTAATACTATAACCCGGCTATTTAGGACTGTATCCCTGCTGACTCAGACTACTTAGCCGAGGGTAACGTCACCGCCAGAAGCGGGGCCTACCACAATTTGCATTAATAACTTAATTCATTATCTTTCAATAATCCGACCCTTTAGGATTGTATCCTTGCTGACTCAAACTACTGGGTTGAGGGTAACGTCACCTTCAAAAGAGGGGCCTACTACAATAACTAAGATAATCTCTTAAACAAGTGCAAAAGTGCGAAAATAATCAAAGGTTATACTAATACACGTGTCGGATCCAAGTGATTCATCTTGTCTATCTGTTTTTATTTTATTTTTATTTTCAGCATTTAGTTAGTTTTTATTTTTCTTAGTTTAAAACATTTTTCTAACTTTTTGATTTGATTAGACGTTGAGGATAAACCGGTATTAAAAGCTCTTGTGTCCTTGGACGACCTCGGTATCTTACCAACACTATACTACGTCCACGATGGGTGCACTTGCCCATATGTGTGTTTAGTGTTAGTGAGTATCGTGTTTTATAAATTTAAAACTTGGCTAAAAGTGTAAAAAGGGCTTAAATATACATCAAAATTATATACACACCGACACACATCAAGTTTTTGGCGCCGTTGCCGGGGACACAAGGATTTTAAGAAAGCTTAAAATCGACGGCCTAATCAGTTTTTCAAAACCTTTTTAAAACGCGCACATTTTTCTGCATTTTAGTTTAGTTTTGCATTTACAGTAGCCTGAACACGGGGCCGTGCTCACTGAACACGCCCCCGTGCTGCATATTTTTAGAGTAGATACCCAGATACAGAGTCTGAACACGGGGCCGTGCTCGCTGAACACGCCCCCGTGCTCAACGTGACCAGTAATTAAAACGCCCAGATACAGTCCCTGAACACGGGGCCGTGTTCATCCAACACGGGGCCGTGTCCAGCTTCTGTTTCCGTCTTATTTTTTTGTTTTCTGGTCCCGAGACTCAGTTGTGGTCTGTTGAGTGATTCTTATGGATCAATACTCAAGAGGCTACGACTACACCTATGATGAGGATGATTATAGGGGTAATTATTGCACTAATTGTCGTAACGCACGCTCGGTTCAATGTAATACTTCATATCAACCATCCAATTCATACAACCATTATGAGGAGCCCAGGTACGAGCCATCAACTTCATACACATCCTATGAAGACCAAAGGTATGAACCTCCTCCCTCATACTCATATTTTGATGAACCAAGGTATGAGCCTTCATACTCATACTTTGAAGACTCAAAATATGAGCCACCACCTTCATACACTTATTATGAGGAACCATGGCGTGAACAACCCACCTCATATGAGTACTATAAAGAACAAAGTTTCGACCCTTATCCATCATATACTTACAATGAAGAACAATGGTGTGAACCATCTACTTCATATGAGTACTATGAGGAGCCAAGGATCGAACAACCGGATTCAAGCTTTGAGGATCCAAATTCTTTCAATCTCACCGAAGTGACCAATAGGATATTAGAACATATTAAAACTATCGAACGCTGCATAAAAGAATCTCGCGCAAGGGAAGAGGAATCCCGCGCAAGAGAAGAGCTAAAAAATGATAATAACGTAGAGATAGTTGAAAGTGTAAAAATGGAAGAACAAGAAAGTGAAAAACCGACACATGAGTTAAACAACGAAAATGGTGAGTCCAATAATGTTAAAATTCAAGAAGAGTCTAATTTTGAAGAAATTAACCTCTTGTCACCTACTTTCGAAAATCATTGTTTAATAACCCCTCATGCTAAGTTTTTAAAAGAGTTAAACACTAGTGCTAAAATCAAAGACTTAGTAAGCGTTAAGTTAACTAATGATCAAACCTCGCTAATAAAAGAAGACCCTTTTGAAATTAACATTACACCGGTTCCATGTTTCTTTCAAAATTCATTTATTAGTAACATCACCATCGATAAGGATCTTTGCGTTAACATAATGCCTAACTATATTTTTGAAAAATTAAGTGTTAGTGATTTTACTCCACTTCAAATACCCATTTTTCTATCCAATCGGAAAGTAATAAAATCAATCGGTGTAGTTGAAGATGTTTTGGTTCAAACAAATCAAATAGTAATCCCAACCGACTTCGTCATCCTAGATGACGCACCCTTAGTCTTGGGAAAACCTTTTGTACAAACTCATAGAGCTTTGAAAAACCGGAAATTCAACAATCTACCTCTTCAATTAGGGGCATTCAAAAGGAGCATAGATCTTGAGCGCTCAATGAAATATCCTTTTCGTAACAATGACCCCCTAATTGAAGATGAAGCTGAACCACCCGATACAACCAACGAAGAGGACCACTTTGTCGAGGAAGAGATAGCCATAGAACAAACTTTTAAGGTTCTCGATCTAGATGAGCCACAAAATAAGGTGTCTTCTAAAGACCCACCCATTGAGCTCAAAGAACTTCCTAAAGGTTTGGAATATGCTTTCCTAGACAAAGAAGGTAGTTTACCCGTAATTATTTCATCTAAATTAAGTAATATAGAAAAAGAAAAATTAGTTAACTTACTTAAAAAACACAAAAACGCGATCGCTTGGAAGCTTGTAGATATTAAAGGAATAAGCCCTTCCATGTGCACGCACAAAATTTTAATGAATGATGACTACAAGACGGTAATTCAACCACAACGAAGAGTGAACCCCAATGTTCAAGAAGTGGTTAAGAATGAAGTCATCAAACTACTCGACGCCGGACTAATCTACCCTATCTCCGATAGCCCGTGGGTAAGTCCAGTTCAAGTAGTTCCAAAGAAAGGAGGTATGACGGTAATAACTAACGAGAAAAATGAATTAATACCAACGAGAACCGTCACAGGATGGAGAGTCTGTATAGATTATAGGCGATTAAATGAAGCAACTAGGAAAGACCACTTTCCTTTGCCCTTCATTGATCAAATGTTAGAAAGATTATCCGGTCATAAATTTTATTGTTTCTTAGATGGTTTTTCAGGTTACTTTCAAATACCGATAGCACCAGAAGACCAAGAGAAAACAACTTTCACATGTCCCTACGGAACTTTTGCATATCGACGCATGCCATTTGGTCTATGTAATGCGCCTGCAACATTCCAACGTTGTATGGTCGCCATTTTCCATGATATGATCGAAAAGACAATGGAAGTCTTCATGGATGACTTTTCCATCTTTGGAGACTCATATGACCAATGCCTCGATAATCTTGAACGAATGCTATCCCGATGTGAGGAAACTAACCTCGCCCTTAACTGGGAAAAATGCCATTTCATGGTAACAGAGGGAATAGTACTCGGTCACAAAATCTCAAGCGAAGGAATGGAAGTTGATCGAGCAAAAATAGAGACTATTTCTCGATTACCTCCTCCATCCTCCGTGCGAGCAATCAGAAGTTTCCTAGGGCATGCCGGATTTTATAGAAGGTTTATCAAAGACTTTTCAAAAATTTCAAGGCCTCTAACAAAATTACTTGAAAAAGATGCACCCTTCATCTTTGACAAGGAATGCAATCAAGCATTTCTAACCCTCAAGGAAATGCTAGTCAATGCACCTATCATGATAGCGCCAGATTGGAAATTTCCTTTCGAGATCATGTGCGATGCAAGTGACTTCGCTGTTGGAGCAGTCTTGGGACAAAGAAAAGAAAAACATTTCCACCCAATCTATTATGCTAGTAAAACTCTTAATGATGCGCAAGAAAATTATACAACTACAGAAAAAGAATTACTATCGGTGGTATTTGCTTTTGATAAATTTCGTTCTTATCTTGTTCTTTCTAAAACAATAGTCTATACAGACCATGCAGCCATCAGGTACCTCTTCAAGAAGCAAGACGCAAAACCCCGTTTGATAAGATGGATTCTACTCCTCCAAGAATTCGACATTGAAATCAAGGACAAAAGAGGAGCAGAAAACACTGCTGCAGATCATCTCTCACGCTTAGAAGACCCAGCTTTGGAGACAACCAGGGACGAGCAAATCAACGAAAAATTTCCCACGGAATCCTTGGAAATGATAGAGAGTAGACAAGAACCATGGTATGCCGACTACGCTAATTTCTTAGCTAGCGGTGTAGTCACCAAAGGATGGCCACATCATCAAAGAAAGAAATTCTTTGCTGATGTAAAGCATTACTTTTGGGAAGACCCCTATCTTTTCAAAATGTGTGCTGACCAGCTCATCCGAAGGTGTGTCTATGGTAATGAAGCACGAAGAATTCTCCATCATTGTCATGAAGGTCCATACGGAGGACATCATGGTGCCGCAAGTACCGCACGAAAGGTATTTGATTCAGGATTTTACTGGCCAACCATTTACAAGGATGCACAAAACCTTGTAAAGACATGTGATGCATGCCAAAGATCAGGTAATATTTCTTCCAAAAACGAAATGCCTCAAAATGGCATTCTCGTCTGTGAAATCTTTGATGTGTGGGGACTCGATTTCATGGGACCTTTCCCACCTTCAAAGGGAAACAAATATATACTTGTGGCAGTCGATTACTTGTCTAAATGGGCAGAGGCCGAGGCTCTTCCAACAAATGATGGAAGAGTGGTGGTAAAATTTCTGAAAAAGCTGTTCTCTCGTTTCGGGACACCAAAGGCTTTGATAAGTGATAGAGGTACCCATTTTTGCAATCATCAACTCGAAAAAATATTAACAAGGTATGGGGTCTATCACCGGGTCTCAACAACATATCATCCTCAAACAAATGGGCAAGCCGAAGTGACTAATCGAGGTTTAAAACGAATACTTGAAAAAACCGTAGGAATAAATAAAAAAGAATGGGCCGATAAATTAGACGACGCTTTATGGGCTTTTCGAACTGCTTATAAAACCACTATAGGCACAACCCCATATAAACTCGTCTATGGAAAAAGTTGTCACTTGCCAGTAGAAATAGCTCACAAAGCCTACTGGGCAATAAAAAACGTAAACTTAGATTTGGAAAATGCCGGTAAAAATCGATTTTGTCAAATAAACGAATTAGACGAACTTAGGAATTATGCATATTCTAATTCCGAAATTTATAAGGAAAGAATGAAAAATTTGCATGATAAATATATTAAATCTAATGAATTTCGGGTTGGAGACCAAGTTCTATTGTTTAATTCACGACTTCGATTATTTCCTGGTAAGTTAAAATCTAGGTGGTCAGGACCTTTTTCCGTCGCCCATGTTTTTCCACACGGTGCAGTAGAAATTAAAACTCGAAATGGGACACCATTTAAAGTCAATGGCCAACGGCTGAAACTCTGCCGAGGATCCATTGAGGATGAGGAAGAGGAGATCTCACTTCAGACGGTTAACGAATAAATTCGTACCCGACATGTTACAGGTAAGTGTACGTTTAAAAACCGGTAAATCATTTTTCGGAAATAAGGGGCATGCACACGAGCACAACAAAAAAAAAATATATATATATTTTTCAAAAACTTTGCCTGGCACGGGGCCGTGTCCGCTGGACACGGGGCCGTGTCGAGGCGACTGTCGGGATAAAACCCTCTTTTCCTATCAGTTACACCATTCCACACGCCCCGTTTAGCCGAAAACTCTCTGGTTCGAGGCGATTTTCTGCAGTTTTTCTACGTCACCACCGAATCTAACAACGTCAAGGTATGATTCTATCTTCATTAGTAGTTAGATTAGTTACTTGCATGTAGTTAAATCATCAAAAATTGGGGAAAAATCTAGGGTTCTTCATGTTCATCCGGATCGAACTCAAAATTTTTGATGAAATTTGTTAGTAGTGGTTAAGATTAGTGTAGTAGAAGGTAACTGTCACACCCCGACCACGTAAAACAACAAAACGTGGCGGAAACGTCGGGGAGTGTTGTAACAGAATCATTGTTTCACAACCATGGAATAAATAGTTTCGTTTTATTGAATTATTGAACTAAATGTTTTGATACAAATTAGATAAATACAACTATTATCCTCCAAGTTTTAAAGTCGCTAAGGCCTTGTCCATTCCTATGTGAGAATACACCAATATCATCATCAAATGCCATCAACTAATGTACCTGAAACACATGTGAAAATAGGTACGTCAGCATAAAAATGCCGGCGAGTACATAGGTTTTGTATGAGTTTCAGATTCATGGCTCGTTTTACATATTGCAATACTTATTTAAAAACCTTGTTTTGAAAAGTATAGTATTGCGACACAAATAACCAACTCAAATCAAATTGGTTATATTTCATAAAAAAAAAATCTCGTAGCCATGATTCTTAACCCCAAAACATTTGTTTAATTAAATCCAGATTTGTAAATCGTTTATGGAATAAAACTCGAATAGTATAATATATTGTTGGAAAACCTTGTATTACAACTTTGTTTTGTTTACCATTGCCCAAGTGATCTAGATAACGCAACGATATATAATGTATTAAAAGCACTTATATATAGGAAGTACCAGCGGCGTATCCACCATGCTTTTAACACATTATACCCGCCCCGTTACCTAATCACTTCCCTAACCCAACGGTTCAAACAGATTCAAACAGTTCGTGTCAATCAACGGTTACAAACGGTTCACATAGTCAAATAGTCACTAACGGTTCACATAGTCAAATGGTTACAAACGGTTCACATAATCCAACGGATCATCTAGTCAACGGTTATAAACGGTTCACATAATCAATGGTTACTAACGGTTCACATAGTCAAATGGTTACCAACGGTTCATATGATCAAATGGTTACAACGGTTCAAATGATCATATGGTTACAACGGTTCAAATGATCATATGGTTACAACGGTTCAAAATATAAAACAATGTGTCCATATGCTGGATGAGCATATGCGACAAAATGTAGTATATGGAAATCAATGTGCTAGCATGTTACGTGAACATACATAGCAAAACACAATGAAATCGTGTACTAATAATGTACTATTGAACATAGTAAGTATATGATATAAAAACATGGGAAACATGAAAGTATCAAGTAGGTACATGTGTTCCACCCCAAAACAGTTTGAAAACAGTAAAAGAGGGGACTATGTACTCACCTGAGGGTGCTTAGAAGTCTTGAACAACAACCAAGCAAAGCTAGAGTGATTAGGGAATCAAACGGCACCCTATATAGGTAACTATGTAAATAACCGGACCTAAATCGGGAGATAGGATAGAATGAGGTTCTATAAATCAAATGAGTAATTGAACTCATATGGTATGATTTAATAGACCCTACATTCTGATTGAAAGGCCTACCTAAGTGCTTTTGACCCGTTTCGACACGTTATGGTAACATAAGCTACTATAAGGCGTCGTTAGCGTAAAACTATGTTCGGATGGTTAACTATGTGCTATGCCAAGTCTTACATGCCCAATTATCCCTAAACATGTTACTAAATCAGATTACTTGTCAAAAATATGTTCACATAGGCAAAAATACGGATTTTAGCTTCAAAAGGGCATTTTGGTCATTTCCTATGGGCATACAAGCTAACAAGCAAATGACTAACCAATCCTATGTGATCATAAGGTATAACCTCAGTGGTTATTCCCTATGCAACTATGATCACTAACTAAGCTTGGTCGGATCCTAAAGATCGACCAAACGGGTCGGGTTCGAAAGGCTAAGCGGTGGTTTAGACCGCTTACCTCACGACCCTAAACAAGCACAAACTAGTAGTGTCGTGTTAAACATGTCAAAACATGTTTAACCTACTGATTTGGTATCAAAACAAAGTGTTTTGATACCCTAAAATTGTTCCGAGGCAAAATGCGTGCTAAAACGCATTTTGACCGAAACTTTGACTCGACACTACAACTAGCTAACGTGGTAATCAGCAGCTATAACCGCGAAGGATTATAACTATCGTGATTACAATCACGTTTCAAAGTTCAATTGAACTTTGACTTGACCAATTGATGGTCAAAACCGAAAGTCAAACTGTTGGCCAAACTGTTTGACTTTCTGCACTATATAAGGAAAAAGCAAGAAAAAGAATGAAAGAAGGCTCACAATAGTCCTTGCTATCTTTTCTACAAAGAAGACAAGTCCCAAATGCTTGAGAGAGAGCTCCAAAGCAGATGTGAAGAGAGGAAATGAGGAATGAGCAAATGAAACAATGAAAGTGTTGGCTATTTATACTTGAGGGAAGTTCATAGGATCACAACAAGTGTTTTGTTTAGCCATTAAGGAATAAATCTCATCCATACAAGTGTTAGGAGCAGGTGCAAAGCCTTGGAGAACACTTAAACTTGCTCAACACACCAAGAATTTACCAAAACAGCCCCTGAATTTGCAAACAGATGCTGAAAACACACTTTCTGCCCAGATGAGGCGCTCGCATAGCGCTAGGGCATAGGCCTTAGGGCTCGCGCTACGCTAGCATGTATCAGGTTCAGCAAAGTTTCAAAATTGACAGAAATGGTCCCTGCACGTGTTTAAAGCCTTTTTCGATGCGTTTAAACCCCGTTAACCTCATTTCAAGGCTCTAAAATGAAGTTAAAGCATAGGGGACTCAAAACATGCTCAAAAATATCTCGGATGTCGGTTCGTTTGGTCGTACGGTCACGTTGTTCGGTTATTTACGACGAAACTCGAACGGACGCGAAAACGATCCAAATTAAGCGACGAATGGAATTTTTTGCATGGCGATCACTAAAACAAAAATATTTTAGTGTGTACAAAAATTTTGGATGTCCAGATGTGTCCAGAACGTAAGATATGCGCGAAAATGCAAACTTACGCCGTTTTTGACACTTTTAGTCCCTGTAAGATCATATAAGCATGTTTTCACACACCGAACCTATCAAAGCTTATTTCTAAGCCATGTTTAGGTTATATATGGTATGTTTAACTTATGATCAAGTTCCGGACTATACGTTGCCTTACGAAACAGCAGACTTTTGCAAGTTGACGCAAATAGTCCCTGTAAGCGAATAAACTTGATTTCGGTATACCAAACCATCCAAAACTTATTTCTAAGTTATGTAAAGGTTATTTAAGGTATGTTAAGCCTATGTCACTATTCCGGAGTGTTTGTTGCATTAAACTGGTTATATTTACGCATCAGATCGTGTATAACCTTCCAGAAAGCGACTTAAAGCCCGAAATCGAACAAGAATTGATATGTGCAAATGATACACATATTTTCACAATTCCCAGGTATGAAATACAAAATTTCATTGGTTTGGCATTTGTTTGACGGTCACAGTGACACAGGTGTCACAGTCTCCCCTACTTTAGGAAATTTCGTCCCGAAATTTATTCGTAGGAGTCTGTCTGTGACTTTGTGTCAAATAACCACTAGAGATATGCAAAGCATAATCCTATCATTTCCTTAACAGACATTCTTCAGAAACGAAAATGAACAGACGGAGTCATTTTCAACAGATGTTTCCTCAGAAACGGAAATGAAAAGGATAATCAGACGGATATTCATTTCCTTCAACGGATATTCTTCAGAAGCGAAAATGAATGGATGATCCATTTTCAACAGATGCTTCCTCAGATTCAGAAATGAAAAGGATATTCAAACGGATATTCATTTCCTTCAACGGATATTCTTCAGAAGCGAAAATGAATGGATGATCCATTTTCCTCAACGGATTCTTCATCAGAACAGAAATGAAAAGGATATTCAAACGGATATTCATTTCCTTCAACAGATATTCTTCAGAAGCGAAAATGAATGGTTGATCCATTTTCTTCAACGGATTCTTCATCAGAACGGAAATGAAGGATTAAACAAACGGATATTCATTTCCATCAACGGATATTCTTCAGAAGCGAAAATGAATGGTTGATCCATTTTCTTCAACGGATTCTTCATCAGAACGGAAATGAAGGATTAAACAAACGGATATTCATTTCCATCAACGGATATTCTTTCAGAAGTGAAAAATGAGTAGCTAGTTCATTTTTCTTCAACGGGTGCTTCATCAGAATTGGAAATGAACAAGGTTCACTCAAGGCACATGACAAAACTCGCTGTGGTTTCTGTGCACTAAATTCCATAATTATGTAGGCCTCCATAATTACGTAATTCCTTGCACAGTCTGCACAGTTCATTTCATAATGTGTAGGGGAAGAAAAATCAAACTTGTGATGAGTGTGGCTAGACTACCATAGGGTCCTTTTAATTAGATCAACAAAAGATCTCTTTAATTAGACCACTCAAGGAGTCTTTTCAGCTATATCATCACATGATATTCCTAACCAGAATTTTGGATCAATCTGTTTAACTAGACCACTCAAGGGGTCTAATTATGGTATAGTACTTCATAACCCAAGGGACTCAACTCCAACGTAGAAGTCCATTAAGGATTTAAGATAGTACCTTTGGATATCCTACTATGAATCCCTTATACGAAGATATGGAAGATTCTACGAGGATTTGGATAACAAAATTGGATCACAAAAACATAAAAGGGAGAACATAAGCATATAATCACATAATTGTTTAATTTGGCCTTTAAATTGTTATCTTTGAACGCGGATACTTAAAGCATACCAGGAATCCAATCCGTGGATTTCATTTGGCACTTTAATCATTTTCAAGAATCTATCTATGAAGATAGGAAAATCTTAATAGGAATTCGGCTTTGTCCTTATTGAATTGTAATGTACGTATTGAATCATACAAAGAATTCAATTAAGGGCTCCGATGAACGATACCCATCCACAAGGATCTAATTATGAGGATAGAAAGATCCTACATGGATTTTGGAATTTGTGTAACGAGAGGTGTTCCGACACCTTGCACTAGGCGTGCTTACGTCGATACACAAGGTAGAAAGTTCATGAGGTTGAGGCACTAGATATGCCAAGGCGACATATGAAGCAGAATTTGAAGGTTGAGTAGCAGCAGGATTGGTAACAACTTTGCTTTGGATCGCAAAGCGGCAGATGTTAACCAAATGTCCCCATCGTCCACCGTGGGTACATTTGAAACAGGGTATTTGATTTGGGTGATGACGGTGGCATTGATTGCACCAAGGAGCAGTTCCCTTATACGGCTTCATCCCTGAGGCGAGTCATGGTGATAGCTAAAACAACGGTCCTCTGGAGTACGACGCCTACTTACTGGGTAGTTGCAGCACCTGGTTCGGACATTTGGGTGTTGTTGCGATGAAGAGGCATCTTGAAGACAATGGAAGGCATAGGAGGAAACAAGCAAAAGATAGCCAAAAGAGAATGACAACACATGAAGATTGTGACCATTTGTTTGTTACCAAAGGCAAACAAATGAGACAGTGACTAATCAAAGTAAGCGGGTCAATATAATGTATCGCGAAGACATGCTCGCCTATAAGTGGACACTCACCCCAAGAGTTCCCAGGTAAGAGTGACTGGTCCGATACTGCGGATTTGTACGAACACTCTAGCCTTAGACAGAAGACCCAGGGTACAGGCATCCACTCTTCCAGTTTGCACGTGTTCACATTATTTAGACCCAAACTTTGACGAGTTTGAAAACTCAAGAGGCACTAAGCCAAATATGAGTCAAACTGGAAGGGTTCAAAACCTTATAATAAATCATCCTAGAACAGATGATTAGTTTTCAAGGCAGATCAATTTATGTTCTTATTGTGGTTGTCACTTAAGGATAAGTGACGGTATTGTTTTATGACTAAACGCAAGTAAACTCGCGTTAGGGTCCTAGGAAGGTTATAGTCTAGGTCAAAGCATTACTAATAACCTAATTCCCTATAACCATTGGCTCTGATACCAACTTTTCTGTCACACCCCGACCACGTAAAACAACAAAACGTGGCGGAAACGTCGGGGAGTGTTGTAACAGAATCATTGTTTCACAACCATGGAATAAATAGTTTCGTTTTATTGAATTATTGAACTAAATGTTTTGATACAAATTAGATAAATACAACTATTATCCTCCAAGTTTTAAAGTCGCTAAGGCCTTGTCCATTCCTATGTGAGAATACACCAATATCATCATCAAATGCCATCAACTAATGTACCTGAAACACATGTGAAAATAGGTACGTCAGCATAAAAATGCCGGCGAGTACATAGGTTTTGTATGAGTTTCAGATTCATGGCTCGTTTTACATATTGCAATACTTATTTAAAAACCTTGTTTTGAAAAGTATAGTATTGCGACACAAATAACCAACTCAAATCAAATTGGTTATATTTCATAAAAAAAAAAATCTCGTAGCCATGATTCTTAACCCCAAAACATTTGTTTAATTAAATCCAGATTTGTAAATCGTTTATGGAATAAAACTCGAATAGTATAATATATTGTTGGAAAACCTTGTATTACAACTTTGTTTTGTTTACCATTGCCCAAGTGATCTAGATAACGCAACGATATATAATGTATTAAAAGCACTTATATATAGGAAGTACCAGCGGCGTATCCACCATGCTTTTAACACATTATACCCGCCCCGTTACCTAATCACTTCCCTAACCCAACGGTTCAAACAGATTCAAACAGTTCGTGTCAATCAACGGTTACAAACGGTTCACATAGTCAAATAGTCACTAACGGTTCACATAGTCAAATGGTTACAAACGGTTCACATAATCCAACGGATCATCTAGTCAACGGTTATAAACGGTTCACATAATCAATGGTTACTAACGGTTCACATAGTCAAATGGTTACCAACGGTTCATATGATCAAATGGTTACAACGGTTCAAATGATCATATGGTTACAACGGTTCAAATGATCATATGGTTACAACGGTTCAAAATGTAAAACAATGTGTCCATATGCTGGATGAGCATATGCGACAAAATGTAGTATATGGAAATCAATGTGCTAGCATGTTACGTGAACATACATAGCAAAACACAATGAAATCGTGTACTAATAATGTACTATTGAACATAGTAAGTATATGATATAAAAACATGGGAAACATGAAAGTATCAAGTAGGTACATGTGTTCCACCCCAAAACAGTTTGAAAACAGTAAAAGAGGGGACTATGTACTCACCTGAGGGTGCTTAGAAGTCTTGAACAACAACCAAGCAAAGCTAGAGTGATTAGGGAATCAAACGGCACCCTATATAGGTAACTATGTAAATAACTGGACCTAAATCGGGAGATAGGATAGAATGAGGTTCTATAAATCAAATGAGTAATTGAACTCATATGGTATGATTTAATAGACCCTACATTCTGATTGAAAGGCCTACCTAAGTGCTTTTGACCCGTTTCGACACGTTATGGTAACATAAGCTACTATAAGGCATCGTTAGCGTAAAACTATGTTCGGATGGTTAACTATGTGCTATGCCAAGTCTTACATGCCCAATTATCCCTAAACATGTTACTAAATCAGATTACTTGTCAAAAATATGTTCACATAGGCAAAAATACGGATTTTAGCTTCAAAAGGGCATTTTGGTCATTTCCTATGGGCATACAAGCTAACAAGCAAATGACTAACCAATCCTATGTGATCATAAGGTATAACCTCAGTGGTTATTCCCTATGCAACTATGATCACTAACTAAGCTTGGTCGGATCCTAAAGATCGACCAAACGGGTCGGGTTCGAAAGGCTAAGCGGTGGTTTAGACCGCTTACCTCACGACCCTAAACAAGCACAAACTAGTAGTGTCGTGTTAAACATGTCAAAACATGTTTAACCTACTGATTTGGTATCAAAACAAAGTGTTTTGATACCCTAAAATAGTTCCGAGGCAAAATGCGTGCTAAAACGCATTTTGACCGAAACTTTGACTCGACACTACAACTAGCTAACGTGGTAATCAGCAGCTATAACCGCGAAGGATTATAACTATCGTGATTACAATCACGTTTCAAAGTTCAATTGAACTTTGACTTGACCAATTGATGGTCAAAACCGAAAGTCAAACTGTTGGCCAAACTGTTTGACTTTCTGCACTATATAAGGAAAAAGCAAGAAAAAGAATGAAAGAAGGCTCACAATAGTCCTTGCTATCTTTTCTACAAAGAAGACAAGTCCCAAATGCTTGAGAGAGAGCTCCAAAGCAGATGTGAAGAGAGGAAATGAGGAATGAGCAAATGAAACAATGAAAGTGTTGGCTATTTATACTTGAGGGAAGTTCATAGGATCACAACAAGTGTTTTGTTTAGCCATTAAGGAATAAATCTCATCCATACAAGTGTTAGGAGCAGGTGCAAAGCCTTGGAGAACACTTAAACTTGCTCAACACACCAAGAATTTACCAAAACAGCCCCTGAATTTGCAAACAGATGCTGAAAACACACTTTCTGCCCAGATGAGGCGCTCGCGTAGCGCTAGGGCATAGGCCTTAGGGCTCGCGCTACGCTAGCATGTATCAGGTTCAGCAAAGTTTCAAAATTGACAGAAATGGTCCCTGCACGTGTTTAAAGCCTTTTTCGATGCGTTTAAACCCCGTTAACCTCATTTCAAGGCTCTAAAATGAAGTTAAAGCATAGGGGACTCAAAACATGCTCAAAAATATCTCGGATGTCGGTTCGTTTGGTCGTACGGTCACGTTGTTCGGTTATTTACGACGAAACTCGAACGGACGCGAAAACGATCCAAATTAAACGACGAATGGAATTTTTTGCATGGCGATCACTAAAACAAAAATATTTTAGTGTGTACAAAAATTTTGGATGTCCAGATGTGTCCAGAACGTAAGATATGCGCGAAAATGCAAACTTACGCCGTTTTTGACACTTTTAGTCCCTGTAAGATCATATAAGCATGTTTTCACACACCGAACCTATCAAAGCTTATTTCTAAGCCATGTTTAGGTTATATATGGTATGTTTAACTTATGATCAAGTTCCGGACTATACGTTGCCTTACGAAACAGCAGACTTTTGCAAGTTGACGCAAATAGTCCCTGTAAGCGAATAAACTTGATTTCGGTATACCAAACCATCCAAAACTTATTTCTAAGTTATGTAAAGGTTATTTAAGGTATGTTAAGCCTATGTCACTATTCCGGAGTGTTTGTTGCATTAAACTGGTTATATTTACGCATCAGATCGTGTATAACCTTCCAGAAAGCGACTTAAAGCCCGAAATCGAACAAGAATTGATATGTGCAAATGATACACATATTTTCACAATTCCCAAGTATGAAATACAAAATTTCATTGGTTTGGCATTTGTTTGACGGTCACAGTGACACAGGTGTCACAGTAACTAGCCAAGTATTGTTGATAGATTTGTCCGATTTCCAAATAAAACCCCAAACCCTTGTTCTTGAACCGAAAAACACGAAATTGAAAGGGTAAACGGTTTGTTTTGGGAAAAATGACACTTAGGGTTTCATTTTCGGGGTAAACCGCTACTATTGGGCTAAAAATTTCCAGGTTTTCGAAACCGGGACGAAAAATGGAATTTTTGGGTTACAGACGCCTGGACACGGGGCCGTGTCCGCTGAACACGGGGCCGTGTCCAGCCCACTGTTTGCAGTTTCACTTTAATTTTCCTGGTTTCGTACTAACTTTTTATGTATTCTTTTCAGATGTCGAAATTCACAAGGTTTGGCGCAAATGAACTGGACACTAGGGCACGGTACGAGGTTCTACAAACAAGACCGGAAGAGTACCCAAGACGGGCGTGTACTGATTTGCTAACCATGGTGAACCAACTTGACCGCTTCAACAACATTGTGAGGGGTCCACTGCATGCCGCATTGACCACCCGACTACGGTCGGTACATCAATGCACGATGGAGTTCTATAGCACCTTCATTTTCAACTCGAGGCGCGAACCGTTTGATCATGATGCAGTTGAATTTCGATGTGGAGGGACCACATTTAGAACCTCCATGGCACAGTTTGGAGCCATCATTGGGCTGTACAGTGAAGAGGAAGCGGGGAATGAAGAGAATACAGGGGGGTTACGAGACTTGGATGCAACCGAACGCCAAGCCGCATGGGCTCAAATAGGTGAAGGAATCTACAACCCAAGCAGCACCAAAAGCACCAAACTGAGGGACCCGTTATACCGCTACATCCACAGGCTCCTCACGTACTCGCTGAACCAACGCCATGACAGTAGTGGCGTTGTTGGGTTGAAAGATTTGGTTGTCCTTCACTGCATCCACAACCAGAAGCCTCTAGATGTTCCTTACCTCCTACTGCGAAACATGCACTTGAACCGCCTTGCTCATGTTCCTACACCGATCTTCTTCGGAGGATGGGTGTACCGTCTTTTCAAGCACTTCACGAATATCCCAAGATCCTTCGAAAGGAGTCCATGGTCGGGCCGGGTCGATTATCACATTTGCCGAGCCATGAACTTGCTTTATGAAGCGGAGGACGGGACGGTGAGCTTTCAAAGGACGCAAGGCTATGCATGGAACCCGCAGGAGGCTCTAGTTCTTCATGCACCACATCCCCATTTTCAGTATCCACCCCAAGGCGATGCGGGCCAATCCTCCTCTCAAGGAGGTGGTTTTCCTAACTTTCAAAGTTTACATGATCTTTTGCAGGAAAACCTCATGTGCTCAAGGAACACCTACAACCTCGCCAACAACACACACCACCGGGTTGGAGCTATCGAACGCAACATTAACGATATACAAGATGATATCGGTAGCATCCGGGAGTACATGGCAAGGCAAGGGGGTGGAGGTGATGGTAGTGATGAAGACATGGAGTAGGAGGCTTGGAGGAACAACGGGCTGGTTGGTGATGAGGCCACAGGTTTAAGTGCCCTTCTTATCTATCAAACAATTCATGGCCTGCGTGCCATTTGTCGAACAATTTACTTTCCCTAACTATTTTTTTTTATTTTGTTTTTACTTTATGTTTGGATAATGTTTAACAATGGTAATTTAGGATGGTTTGTGCTTGGTTGGTTGGTATTAAGTGATTAAACAGGTGCAATGCAAGGGTTAGAGTGCTAAACATTGGCACTTGCAGCCCCAGGATGGAGAAACCGGGAGAAAAACCTATTTTTCGGGCTAACAGACTGTCCACACGGGGACGTGTCCAGCCGACACGCCCCCGTATCCATTTCCCAGATCTGCTGTTTGGCTACTGACCTGCAATTTTTTGCCCGACACGTGGCCGTGTTCACCCGACACGCCCCCGTGTCCACCTTCTGTAAGTTTTCGTTACTGGCAGTTCACCACGGGGCCGTGTCCGCTGAACACGGGGCCGTGTCCAGACTGCCAGTAACATAAACCTTTGCTTTTTAGACACACTTTTATACATTCTAATCAACCAAAAACTTTATTTTTGGACACATCGAGGACAATGTGTAATTTAAGTGTGGGGGGGATGCTAAAACCTTGAAATTTTGCAAAATCCTAAACACAAGCCTTACACAAAACTCTATCGGAACCGCTAAACACCCCAATTTTTTTTCAAAAACTTTTTCATTTTTTTTATTTACTTGTCTTAGTTTAAGTTGGGAATAACAAGTTCTAAAAAGGTTATATTTTTACAAGTTTACAACCAATAGCGTCGTGATAAAAAAAGGAACCAACATAAGAAAATTATGAAACGGCATAACAAGTCTAGTTTAAAATTCGATTATATATGCTTGGTCACATTAAAAACCCATTCCCACAAAAGTGAGTTTTGAGCCTTTATTGAGCATAAAAATACACATATTTAGATTAAATGCTCATTTTTCGTTTCTTGTGTGAATAGCCGCTCGGTCCTTACAAATCTAGAACTTGCCACGACGATACATTCCCGGTCCTTACCAACTTAAACCCAAGTAAGTAAATGATGGAGGCATTAGGACTAACCATTTTTCTTTCAAAACCATTATTTTTAATTTTTTTTACCTACCCAAAATCCCCCTAGATAGCCCCTTTGAGCCTAAACCTTTCATTTCATTACCCCAAAACCCTTTTTACCCACCAAAAACCTTTTTATTTATTTTTTTTAGTAACAAGTTCGCTTTTTCGTAAACTCAATTTTTTTTATGACGGAAAAAAAAATGATGATGAAGTCAAAAACAAACAAAAGCTATAAAAGCTTGTTTGGAGAAATACTTCAAAATAAAAAGTCACTAAAAATAAGGTACTTCACGAAAACCGACGCTTGTTACGATTTTCGCCCTTTTTACTAACCACTAACCAACCACCCACCTTTAAACCCAAGCCTTCACCCAAAAAGTCCTCTTGATATTTACAAAGGTAAAAAGTTAAAAAGGAGGAGGATTGATTGCTTGGCAAGCCTATGGAAAGACGTAAGTTCCGTGCCGCTCTCGAGTGATTCACTAAAATATACACCTTCGGCCGAGTGTTGAGTGATCTCCCGTGAGGTATGTGAACTTGTATATAAATGGAATTTTAATAAGGCATGCTATGCCCAAATAAGTAATTTATCTTATGAAAAGTTCAAAATAAATCATAACGAATAGGATTGTAAATAAATAAAAATAAAGCCTATAAAAACCTTGGATTCCCGACACTCTAGGACAAGCTAAAAAACTTCTCTTCTACCTATTCCATTTGGGAGTGTAAGCCACATTTAAAGAGTTTTGCTTGAGGACAAGCAAAAGTTCAAGTGTGGGGGTATTTGATGTGTGTAAAATGCAACATATAAAACACATCAATTAAGGCATAAAACTAACCCTTTTTTAGTACTAATGTTGGAAAAAGAGTGTTTTTGTCTTCCTTTTGTATTTTCAGGATAAAATGAGCTCAAAATCACAAAAGAAGCAAAAAGACCACTAATTCTATCATAAATACAAGAAAATGAACAAAAGTAGACTGCCCGGACCCTCAACGGCACCTCCCAAAGCAAAAAGGAAGAAACAGAGTCTGAACACGCCCCGTGTCCAGCGAACACGGGGGCGTGCCCAGGAAGCAGCAGAAAAGACAAACCAGTAGAAGCTTCCATTGCCCACCACGGGGCCATGTCCAGCGAGCACGGGGGCGTGGTGAAAGTACAGCAGGCGCATTAATTGTAATTCGCAATTACAATTAATGAGGAGAGAGAGTGTCAGGCGGGCACGGGGCCGTGTCCAGCGGACACGGGGCCGTGTCCAGCCTTCTGTTCAGCCTATAAATAGAGGAGCTTGGCTTCATTCTCTCTCATCCCTTGGCACACCACCTCTCTTACACTTCATCCACCACCCACCACCACCATAATACCATCATCCACCACCATCATCCATTGTCCATCATAGAGTGTGTGAGTCGTCTCGGGATCCAAGATTGGTCGTAAGAGTTCTTGACAATCAAGGCCATGTTTGCCTAAGTCTCTTACATCACTTGGTGAAGACAAGTGTTTAGTATAATACTTTTTATTTTTAATCTTTTGCACTTTTTATTTGGTTTTGTATTAATGACTTTAATAACTAGTTACTTATGTTGAAGGTGATCTTTCCTTATCGTTTGTCCGTGGTGTCTTGGCATTATTTTACTGTCTATATAAAATAAAAGATTTTCACCATTCATATCTCCACGGTCTATATGGAGGTATGTTGGCTACCTGGTCGGGGGTTAAGGGAACGGTTTGGTAAGGGTCTTGCCCTTGTTCAGCGTTTAGAGGTCCTGCTTGGGACCTGGGTCAAATTTAGTAGGATCTCCTTCAATGCCCATAGGTATTGGATGGCGGGGATCCAAACTCTTTGACCCCCTCATAAGTTAACTACTATTAATACTATAACCCGGCTGTTTAGGACTGTATCCCTGCTGACTCAGACTACTTAGCCGAGGGTAACGTCACCGCCAGAAGCGGGGCCTACCACAATTTGCATTAATAACTTAATTCATTATCTTTCAATAATCCGACCCTTTAGGATTGTATCCTTGCTGACTCAAACTACTGGGTTGAGGGTAACGTCACCTTCAAAAGAGGGGCCTACTACAATAACTAAGATAATCTCTTAAACAAGTGCAAAAGTGCGAAAATAATCAAAGGTTATACTAATACACGTGTCGGATCCAAGTGATTCATCTTGTCTATCTGTTTTTATTTTATTTTTATTTTCAGCATTTAGTTAGTTTTTATTTTTCTTAGTTTAAAACATTTTTCTAACTTTTTGATTTGATTAGACGTTGAGGATAAACCGGTATTAAAAGCTCTTGTGTCCTTGGACGACCTCGGTATCTTACCAACACTATACTACGTCCACGATGGGTGCACTTGCCCATATGTGTGTTTAGTGTTAGTGAGTATCGTGTTTTATAAATTTAAAACTTGGCTAAAAGTGTAAAAAGGGCTTAAATATACATCAAAATTATATACACACCGACACACATCACTTACGCCTCTCGCCAACTCAAAATACACGAGAAGAATTATACTACCCACGACCTCGAGCTTGGCGCTGTTGTTTTTGCGTTGAAGATTTGGCGACACTACCTATATGGTACTAAGTGTGTGGTTTTCACTGACCATAAGAGCCTACAACACATCTTTGACCAAAAAGAACTCAATATGCGACAGCGACGTTGGGTGGAATTGCTCAACGACTACGACTGCGAGATTCGCTACCACCCTGGTAAGGCGAATGTCGTGGCCGATGCACTTAGTCGTAAGACTCATGTAGATGTCATTCATTGTTTTCATATCTCGAGCGATCTTCACAATCGCATTCGTGAAGCGCAGTACTCCTCTATCAATGAAGGTTCCATGGCTGTAGAAATATGTGGAGCATCGGAAAGTCAACTCGTTTCGAAACATAATGGTCTCCTCTATTGTTGTGATCGTGTCTGGATTCCGGATCGTGACAATCTTCGTGACCTTATCATGAACGAAGCACACAAATCTAAGTACTCAATTCATCCTGGCGCTGACAAGATGTACCATAATCTACGTACATCCTATTGGTGGCCTGGTATGAAGAAAGACATTGCTGTGTACGTTTCCAAGTGTCTTACCTGTTCGAAAGTCAAAGCCGAGCATCAACGACCGTCTGGCCTACTCGAACAACCCGAAATTCCCGTTTGGAAATGGGATAGCATTGCGATGGACTTTATAACTAAACTCCCACGTACACCTTCTGGTTACGATAGCATTTGGGTAGTCATTGATCGTTTGACTAAGTCCGCACAATTCATTCCCATTCGCGAGGATTTCAAGGTTGAACGACTTGCTCGTGTCTATACCAATGAAGTCATACGCCGTCATGGTGTTCCTCTCGACATCATTTCTGATCGTGATGGTCGATTCACTTCGCGTCTCTGGCAAACTTTTCAGTCCGCTATGGGTACTCATTTGAATCTTAGTACGGCCTTTCATCCTCAAACGGATGGACAGACTGAACGTACTATCCAAACCCTAGAGGACATGCTCCGTTCTTGTGTCATCGACTTTGGTGGTAGTTGGGATGTGCATTTACCTTTGATCGAGTTCTCGTACAACAATAGCTACCACTCCAGTATTCAAATGGCTCCTTTCGAGGCATCGTATGGTCGCAAATGCCGATCTCCTTTAAGCTGGCACGAGATTGGTGACAAGCATTTTACTGGCCCTGAGATCATACAAGAAGCAACGGATAAGATTCTTCAAATCCGCGACAATCTACTCAAGGCTCGAAGTCGTCAAAAGAGCTACGCTGACAAGGGACGCAAACCTATGGAATTCAACGTTGGTGACCACGTCCTCCTCAAGGTGTCTCCTTGGAAAGGAGTGGTTCGTTTTGGTAAAAAGGGAAAACTTGCCCCTCGCTATGTTGGTCCTTTCAAGATACTCGAAAGGATTGGTAAAGTGGCTTATCGACTCGATTTACCTCAAGAGCTCAGCAATGTTCATCCAACGTTCCACGTCTCGAACCTAAAGAAATGTCTCGCTGATGAAAGACTTCAAGTTCCACTCGAAGATCTTCAAATCAACGATACTATGCATTTCGTGGAGAAACCTGTAGAAATCGTGGATCAGCAAGTCAAGTTACTAAGGCGCAGTAAGATTCCTATCGTCAAGGTTAGATGGGAAGGAAAACGTGGCGCCGAATTTACTTGGGAACTCAAAAAGGATATGAAATCAAAGTATCCTCATCTTTTCCCTACGTCTTCCTAAATTTCGGGACGAAATTTCCTAAAGGAGGGGAGACTGTAACGCCCGGCTCTTTTGTACTTTCCATTTATAGAAAGTTTTGTTCGTATTTCTATTTTTGGAAACTTTGTATTCTTGTAATCGTTCCCTTCTTTGTAATCATTGTCAAACCGAGACTTGGATCATTAATGAAGCTTATATTTTGTTACATCTATGTTATACGCATTCTATGTATGCTCGTATGTTCGATTTGGTGAATCAATCTATGTTTAATCGTGATTCTTGGAAACTATGTGCGAAACTTGTAATTAATCTAAACTTATGCATGGATCGTATTTTGAACGAGAACGACACTTGATTTGATACTTATACGCATAATTTTACTTGGTTTGTACTCCTCGTACTTGGGTTTACCTTAAAATATGCTTTTGTGGCAAGAATGGTCCTTAAAACACCAATTACACAACTATAGGGGCTAAAATGAAATAAAATCAAACTTGTTTCCAAACCACAAAGGGCTCGCGGCCCGCGTTGACTTGCCTGGGTATCCGAGGCGGGCCGCATGGACCCCCAGGTCTGCAGAAACGTGGACAGTCGCGACCAGATTCAACTTTGAGCGGGATTTTCATGTTTGAACCGAGTTTTGGCACTTGTAAACACCTCTAATCAACCCTAATCACCTCCCTATAAGTACCCAAGGTCCTCCAAGCACTTGGACACTTTCATCACACTCAAATCTCTCAAAAACACTCTCAAGTTCCAGCAAGAATCTGCATTTTCGGACAGATTCATACCTCTACACTAAACTTGGTATAACTTGTTCATTTCTTAACGAAATTACTTGATTCGTCTTCCTATTTGCTTGGTTAATCATAGAGTTTGATTCCTTGACTTCTCCTTGGAGAAATCAGACCTGGAATTGCTCCGAAATTAACCAAAAACTTTCTGTTTTGTTACATCTTATGCAAACTTCATCCAACTTGTGTTTAACACAACTCAAACCAATGTCCTAATGCTTACAACCCCTCTTATGGTTGGTTAAGCTTAAAAACATGGTTGAGACACTTAAATCAGAGGATTAAACCTCATAAACTTTCTGTTTTGTTAGGGTATTTAACCCACAAGTCATGTCAAGCTTAGACTTTGATGAATGAGTGATTGTAGAACAACTTGGGTTGTTCCAACATAAAATCCTCACATGATTTGATGATTTCTTTTGGTTTAGACTAGTTACATACTTGTATTAACCCTAGTACGTGACCCTCCTTGGTTGTCTTTACATCAAGTGAAGTGGTGAACATTCAAGGGGTCCCTAAATGGAAGCATGTTCTTCCTACCCCATACATGACATTCATGAATGACTCGAGGTACCTAAACGAAGATCTTAATCTTCTACCTCCTACTTGAAATATTAAACTTAATAATATGTAATACTTAAATATATATACACACACATTCGAACCTTTAATATTAAACTTGTGTTTATATGTTAAAGTAGTAGAATGACATCTAAGACTTAACACTCCAAATATGATTCTAATGGGCCTACTACCCATGAAATACAATATAACCCTAGTGGTTACGTAGTGTCATAAAAGAGTATAAGTTAAAGATGATTATTTTGATATCATACTTTATGTTATGTTAAACTCCAAATTATAATCTTCCTTAAGCCAAACTCACACACCTACGTTTCCTTGTGTAGAAGGACTAGGTGCTCCAACTTAATCCATCCACCAAACTCGCTCGCGGGATTTCAAGTGGGAAAGCTTGCAACCACCGTGAGTATACTCGAACCCATTTTTACTTTTAAACACTTTGGGTGCAACATGTATTCTATATTAAACGCACGTGACACTTGAAACTTATTTGAAACATGCTCTATCCTTTTAAACATGAAACATGAAACTTGTGATACTTGAGACTATTTTATGCTATGTGAACGTTTAATCCTTGTGTGTAGTTCCGCCTTAACAATGGTAGCGCTATAGGGGTAATGCACCTCCCCCATTTGTAGTCGAGGGGTATTGTTAGGAGGAGACATATTAACCTCCCGTGAAACTTTGGGTTAGGTACTTTAACGCATTGGAAACTTGGGCTATCACCTGGACTGCGTAAACTAGCATGGCTGAAACTATTTTATTATGTTCATGTTGGATATGAGTTTTTATTCTATTATGCTATGTAAACAAACTTGTACACTCGCTCTTTGCTTTTGCATTGAAACTCTATTTTAATACATGTTGCAGGTTGATTATTGAAGTATGGATGATTGATGAAACAAGTTTAGGGTGGACTAGATACACACCTAAATTTATCTATCCTTTGTTGTTATGTTATTTGTCGAAACAATGTTGTTATCTCCTTTTGAATTTGTATGACATTTAGTTTTGAAATGAAATTTGAATTTAATTAAATATTGTCACATAGTGTTATGACGTCTCTAGCAATCTTTACACACTTCGTCTCATCCCGATGTTTCCGCCATCGGTTGGGGTGTGACAGTTACAGTCTCCCCTGCTTTAGGAAATTTCGTCCCGAAATTAATCCACAAGAAGGGTCGCGAGAGTTGATACGGGCGAGTAAGTGATAAAGTGACGAGAGTTCGGGCGATCGATTGAGTATACACAGGTGAAGGCATTGCGAAGACCATGTGAGAGCGACGAGAAATGCGATTCGCATAACCCAAAAAAGCGATAACACACACAAGAATGCGATTTCCCAGGCGTTTTGAATTTTCGAAAAGTCAATTAATTTGGAAGAAATTGTTCATGAAAATCTTCTCACGGTGCAGCATTAACTGTAGCGACGTTCACACCAGCGCCATGAAAAGGGTTTTGTTAGGTTACTAAAAGATTTTAAAGTGATTAAAGCTCATTTTACGAAATTTACTAACCACACGGCGTTGACTTGAGTCGATTTCCATACCAGTGTCTCAAGAAAATCTCGTTTTGTACAAAGGTCTTGATTAGTTTTTAGGAAAAGTTTTGTATGAAAAGGTCAGTTTTACAAAAGATTTTTTTTTAATTATACCAAAAATTTAAATTTAAGGTCGGCCCCGCATGGCACTTCCCCACGAAAGTTCTACAATATGGCTAAAACACTTATATATAGGAAGTATCAGCGGCGTATCCACCATGCTTTATTCATATGGCTTCCGTCCCGTGAGGCAGTGTCATCCGTGTCGACATAGTACAGACAAAATTGCGATGACTTGATCCAAACGAGAAAAGGGTTGGATTAAGTCTTGAAAGGGCGAACTGAGCGATGAAGTCATGTTCAAACTCAGTTCAACGATATAAGTGAGGTAACAATCGATTGATATGATGACTGTCGTTAGAGTTAATTAAAAACCTAATTAAACTACGTAGATAGCGTAAGTAGGGTATCGTATTCATGGGGAATATGTGGTTAGTGTTTAGCTAAATTATTTAATTAACTACTACTAATCTAGAATTGGGGTTTTTTATTAATTTGAAAGAAACTAAAAAAAAACTAACTACAAGAAAAGATATCAGATTTATAAAACGTAACTTCCTCCAAACTTCAGGTTCTAGGTTTCACAAAACTCAGTTTACTCAGTTAATTGGCCATCACATAGACATAGTACTGGAAAGTTGGTTAATTTAATATGGTAATCAAAAATAGGTCTTTGTCATCAGATCTTTTATAATTCGATTAACCCTATTTATTAGCGTGAGTCAACCTACTCTATGTCACTCAACAAGTTACTAGGTTTTGTCATCAACCGAACAAGTTGTAAAGCAAGAACTCAAAACACATGCAAATAGTTCAAATAAACCAACACATCAATGTATTCATATAACGTTGTCAAAGTCAAAAATACATCCAAACCTGAATATAAACTGAGAAACGTAAAAACCTAAGTGAACCGTCCGCCTGGAGGAAGCCACGAGGAGCCTAGGCTTGCATCACGTGTGTGTCAAAAATCCCAAAAGTTGCTGCGTTCTATCTCAGCCGTATTGTATATTTCCTTTTCGTAACACCGGTTCCCCTTTTCGTTCATCACAATCGGTATATAATAATTCCCCAAGTCGGTTCCTTCTAACCCCTCATGTGATATGGACTTCTTTAGTGGGACAAGCTCCAGTAGGCCCATAGCCTTCATAAAACGCAAAGCGGCCCAGATACAAACCAATTTCATGCGGTCTTTTCTTCAGTCAACCCATATAAAGCTCGGTCAATATATTTCCACTTTTTGTTCAACGAAATTGTAAAGAAAAAATGCGTGGACTTCGATCTTTAACATTTCTTTTGCCATATGTTGAATGAATTAATTCAAGTTTGAACCAATATTCAACTTTAGTCCATCATCTTTTATGAGTTATTTTTAAACAACTTTTCTTCATTTGCAATTCAGCCCTCCATCTTTTAGCTTTATTTATTTTGGACTCTCGTTTCCTCATGTAGTACCTTGTCGAATCACCTATTACACCATGAACATCAACACATAATAAGTAAATAACCCGTATGGATTTAATATATTTAACACGCTAAAATTCGACACAAACTATATAATATACGACTCATTTTGACCCGACATCACATCCCCACACTTATCTTTTTTCGTCCCGAAAAAATTACTTGCAACGGAATCAAAATCAGAAACATTGGCAATCAATATATTCAATTAATTTATTAACAAATTAAATCACACGTTAACCAAGATTGCAAGTATACGGCCCACTTAAACCCAACCGCCAGCTTCCAAGCCCTTATTCACGATCCATTAAGTTCAAGTAATTTGTAGATCTCACACTCAAAACACTACAATGCCACCTAATCCCGTTTCAAGCTTATAAGATTAAAAGATTTTAAATCTACCGTCTTATATAAAAAACCTTTATGCTATTCCGATTAAATTTATGATGGATAGATGGATGATATTGCGAGCTTTACATGCTTTTGCTTATGATCAGTTTAGCGGACATACGCCACACGAGTCACCATCCCCATGGTTAATGCCATAAACTTCACATTATTTTTTTATAACTCCACCTAGAGGTATGTACCGCATGAGTCGTTATCCCCGCGGCAATACCATTAGCTTCGTTTTTTTCCCTCTTTTTTCCAACATGTGCTCAAATGGATGGAATATTTTTTGGGCGCCACGTTGTTTCGGATTTGTTTTCACAAAAAGAAACAGGTGTGCCAATTTAATCGGAAAAACTTATAAGTTTTTTACTTATGACGTACCTCTTATACTCTCCGCAGTTTCAGTTTTGCCATAGCTCCTAAGGTGAGAACCCACAAGATTCCTAATTTAATGTATATTATATCATTCCTAAGAAACCTTTCAACTGGCTGGACCTACCCACATATCCTAAGTTAGATGCATAACCGACCGTTCATTATCTCTTATATATAGTAATCAAATGCCAACAATCCAATTATACCTATCATCTTCCATTTATTGCAAAAAATTTTCTTAAAACATTTTCAATTTTTTTTATTTTTTATTTTTGATTTTTTTCATTATTTTCAAATTTTTTTTAATTTTTACGACACAAGTGACACACTAGACAATAGTCTCCCCTCCCCACACTTATTTCCTACATTGTCCTCAATGGAGCGAGAAACTATTTATATACTAAAAACATAAAACAAAATACAGAAATAAATGGAACAGACTCCCCTGATTTGACGCGGTTGAATCCATGTGAGCCTTGTTCCACTGCAACCGTATAGCATTTCATCCGCGGCTGCATTCAACACGGGATGATTGTCTTTAAATTGTTCGAATCACTTTCGTCCAAATGGAGATTGGGTATGGACAAAAGCAATTGATCCTGCAAAATAAAACTCACAAGCTCCAAACACAGGTTAAACGGTTAGTACATGAAGAGAAACGAGCAAAAACCGGTTCGACGAGCAACCAAACTTCCTCAGACTTCCCCACACTTGTCCGGTTCATACTCAAAAACACAAAAACAAAAACAAATGAAATAAAAACAAAACCTGGGTTGCCTCCCAAGAAGCGCTAAGTTTTAGACCAGATCGTACCTGTCAACTCATGGTGGGCGTGTCGGGTGTTTGCAATCTCTCATTTTCATTAACCTGTTCATCCACAACTTCGAAACACCATCCAACTTGTTCAACAACCAGCAGCTATTCAACTCACAATTTTCTTCTTTTCCATCCATCTTATGTGCCTCCTTCCTTTTCTTTCTCCTGCTCCCCCTAGGTTTCTTCTTCTTTTTCTTAACTTCTACCAACCTGTCAATCATAAAACATTCTTTCTCTTCCACAGGACTCTTCTTTTCAGAAGGTTCACACTTGTTAGCAACAGGTTTGGTTTTGTTTGAAAATACTTTTAAAATCAATTTTTGATCCCCAAACTTAAACCTGACCGTTCCCTTGATGTAGGGTAAAATACACATATTTGTCCCATGTAAATTGTATAATTTTTGTATAGTTTTTATTTGTTTTTATTTAGTTTTAGTAGTATATTATATTATTTTGTGTTGGGCTAGGTCCTGGTGCAAATGGAGAAAAAACGAGTAATATGGAAATGACCAGCGAGTTGGGCAGAGTGGGGTGCCATGGACCGAATTAAAATTGCCACAATTTTCCTTTATTGGACCGAGCCCACTTATCTCTATATTATTAGAAAAGAAGGGGCCATATTTGAAAATAATGATGAAAAGGGCCAAGCCTATTTCAACTGTGAGGGCTACAACGAACAGAAAAAAAATAAGAACTACATATATTGTTATTATGCTGCCATTAATTGTGGAGGAGACTGCATATTTTTTGTTGCATGGGCCGTGAAAGACTAGTCCAGCAAAAGAGTTTGATCAGACGACCTTGGGCCGCACGTTTACTATTGGATGAAGTTCAGTGGTATTGGCAGGCCACCACGAGCCATGAAAAGGCCCTCATGTCGATATTACTTGGAAAAAAAGTAATTAGAGGTGGCATATTATATCAATTTTGGATATTATATATGAGACGACAGAAAGAGGGGGAGAGGAACATTAGAATAACATCAGACGGCAATTTTTGGACATAGACATCGTTGTAGATCAGACGCAACATCAGATACGAACTTGGGAGTTCTTGGAGCTTGTAGAAGGCTGATTGAAGGTTCTTGAAGGTTCGGGTTGCTAGGAATCATCGGGTAACGATCAGAAGCACTCGGGAGTGAAGCATTCGGGTTTATCCTTCCCGTTTCTTTAGTTTTCATTTGTTTTTCAATTGTCACATGATGAATTCAGATTTGTTTATAATCGTTATTATACTTTTAGACATGTTTAGCAACTAAGTTTTTGTTACTACCTAGACATGGTTGAATGATTGCATATGTTTTGATTATTCTTGGATTTTTGAATGCTATGGATAGTTTATAAATTGTAAACGGTTTGTTCTATCAGTTAGATGTGTTTGCGTGCTTGATGTTGTTTAATTATTGATTATTGCTTCGCATGAATCTTGGTGACGGTCTTTATCACATAATAGAGTCATGTTAGGTTTTATATTTTGGTGACTCTCTATATCACGTAATAAATCTTGAATCTTTAGGGTTAAATCGGCCGATAAACCTTAGAAGTAATAATTGGTATTTTTATAAAATCAAGTGCTCTACTAATCGTCAATAGCTGTAAGGTGCGAGATTATTGCTAGGTCTAAGTGATTAAACCGCAAGGTGGGTCCTTCTTAGGAAGTTAACCTTTTGGCTGCTGTCTAGCAAGTCTAACTGAGAAAACAAGCCTATCCTAGGTTTAGGTCTCGTAACTTCGTAAGGGAGTGAGCCTTATAGGATACTTTTATAAACCCATTAGATGTCTTGTAAAGGAGTCTAATAACCGGTAATTTAACAACCTTTAGGGGATCTTAGCGTGCTCTTGAGAAGGGTTAGGGGTCCTTAGATTTCCCGAGAGGTGAGAATTTTAAGATCCCGGTTCCATAGCAGACAACTTCCAATTATAATCATAACTAAAAGCAATTAGGATTCCTGTCTAGGTAGTTCCTTCATCATCCTTGAGTTCAGCCTTCATGTGAGTTCGTGTCTAGTTCGTTTAGTTAATTTAGTTGATTTTTAATTAAAATTTTAGGATATTTAGAAACCCCCCCCCCTCGATTAATAAACAATTTAGTTATGTCGTGTCAGTCTTAGTCTAGATAGAGTCGTAGCGTAATCAGTAGAGTCTCGTGGGTTCGATACTTGGACTTGCTTTAGCTTTACTACATTGATCGGTTCACTTGCCGGTTGTGTGGTTTATGTAGGATCGGTTTTGACGCCATTCGATTGCGTAACGAACGTTTCACGTGCGGAATCCGTGAACGTGCGTGACCGAACACACAATAACGTACTACTAACGAGAATCTATTGAAAGATATGACAAATCCGGTACAAGATTCACGTTTACAACTACTTTCTCTCTCTAGACTTGAATCTCCAAAACACAAAATGTGGAGGAAAGTCTTCTAAAACCTTCTAACAGTTATGACATAATCTCCTATTTATAGGCCTTGGAATTAATGAGGATTCTCATTAATTACCAAAACGCCACCTTGCTATTTCTAACTAATTATGACATTATGCGCTTGATTTCTTCCGGCTTTTCACTACGACTCGAATTGACGAAGGCGATAGACAATAAATGCATCAATAATCTCCCCCTTGGATATTGCCGCAGTCAATCCGTAGTGAAACTCGTAGCAACTTGTCTTTCTCTCTCTCTTGAGTTCCTCTTGCTTGAACAGAATCCCGGTGGATCTGTCTTCAGCTTCCGTTGCTCTCTTTCTTCAGAATCTTCAGGCTCCCCCTTTCGTCAAGCTTCAGTGCTTTTGGGATCGACACCTGGCTTTCCGTATCAACAAACTCAGGAACCTGCATATCTCAACCTCTCTATTACAAATCAATAAAGTTGTGATTCAACTTAATGAATCAACTAAACATTTGAGAATTTTCACATTTAAAACTTTATCAACTTTGAAACATTCCAAAATCTGATTCAAATTAATGAATCATCTTAAACATTTCAAACCATTTAACCAACCTGTCTGTTCATCATGTTTAGCCTTTGAGATTTTGAATGTCAGCTTTTCAACATCAGTTGTCGAAAATCTTTTTGGATTTTTCAAAATAAGAAACATAAATGCAAAGACAGAAATTAAATGCAGAAGTGAAATATGTACAAACATATTTTTGTGAGTTTGTGCAAGAGGATCATATCAGTTTTTGAGACATATCACCAACACCGTTAAGCTTTTAAACATTTCAAGTTTTAAACAATTTACCTAGATTGTCAGTATATTGGTCCACTTTAAATTTTCACACAAATTTCAATTGATTTGAGAATTTTCACATTTAAAACTTTATCAACTTTGAAACATTCCAAAATCTGATTCAAATTAATGAATCATCTTAAACATTTCAAACCATTTAACCAACCTGTCTGTTCATCATGTTTAGCCTTTGAGATTTTGAATGTCAGCTTTTCAACATCAGTTGTCGAAAATCTTTTTGGATTTTTCAAAATAAGAAACATAAATGCAAAGACAGAAATTAAATGCAGAAGTGAAATATGTACAAACATATTTTTGTGAGTTTGTGCAAGAGGATCATATCAGTTTTTGAGACATATCACCAACACCGTTAAGCTTTTAAACATTTCAAGTTTTAAACAATTTACCTAGATTGTCAGTATATTGGTCCACTTTAAATTTTCACACAAATTTCAATTGATTCGAGATACGATATTAATGTTTTAGAAACTTGAACTTAAATGTGTATCACTCCACTTGAATATACTCCCGTATCCAGATCCCAATGTTCAGTCTTACAGGTGAGTATACCACAGATGATATCTGTTAAGGGGTAAATTGCGAGGGCCGTGAGAGCTCAGGTCGATACTTCCATATACGCAGAGAGATGACGGCTTCGACTTTCGGTGGGTCCCCTTTAGAGGATCTTTTGTTACAACAGCAGTGACTATCAATTTTATTGTTTTATCAACTTGCTGAGGGCGAGCTTATGTTTCAAAGCTTTTGCAGAAAGTATTATCCGGGGACTAGGTCAGTATTTCCATACAGCAGAAGTCCCGGGATAATACCCCAGATATCACTGAGTATAAAGACCTAGTATCTCAGAAAGAGGGATCTTTCAAACAAGATTTCGGGGGTTACCCATATATCCAAGAATAGTTACCCACGAATTAAGCAAGTTTGAATTTAGGTTTATATCTCATTTCAATTTACTAAGTGTGCAAAAATCTACCGACACATCCGTAGTAAGATTGTTTATCACTTTTAAACATTACATATCTTTAGCGTGTTGTGATAGACCACTGATGTACTATCATTTCCTCTTTTATGCAACAAAAACTCATTTTTGATTTTTCAATGTTTTTGACATTTTCAGATTTTCTTATTTTTTTTAAAATTTTTCTCCCCCTAAAATCAAAATATGTTTCAATTTTGATTTTCTGGGAAAATTTGAAACGAACTGTACAAACTTGACAACTTGATGAGAATCACTTCAATTCTCCATCCACTTGGGGTAAACAATCAGAACTCCCCCTCACAACAAACTATTTTCCCATTATGATTTCAAAACACTTAAGTTTGTTTTAATCAAAATGGTTTTTCCGAAAAATTAGTTTTGTTTACCAAGCATTTGTAGGTACGGGGTTACTTCATCACCTTGTTTTCTTCATATACATGACAGATTTTACAATTTCAGTTTTAGATCTCAAACACCACTTGTAGAAAATCAAGTACAACTTAATGTCCTTGATTTACCACATGTAAAATGAAAAATCACCAGAGTGAAATTTCTCAAGAAATGTGCCGATTCATGTTCCACGCTTACCAACCTAGGAACTCCGGCAAGTCAGGTTTTTCATTTGAACAGTTTCACCCAAGCCTGACTGTCCTTGGGTGATTTTGAATTCTTGTTCATCAATGGTGGAAAGTTTGCATCATCCATTGATAAGCCTGAATTCTCAGTTTTTACCTCAATAACTGGCTCTTCTGGTTTTGACGCACCAGAATCATTGCCTGAATGTGGCTTGTCTGACTTTGATGAGCCAGATTCATCACCGACATGTGGCTCTTTTGTTTCCGAAGAAACAGATTCATTGCCATAAAATGTTACCTTCTTCTTTATCTCCTCTTTTGTCCTCAGATTTGCATCTGACGAATGCGGTTTACTTGACTTTGCAGTTGAGTGAAGCGATTCATCAAAACGCCAACTACTAACGAGAATCTATTGAGAAATATGACAAATCCGGTACAAGATTCACGTTTACAACGACTTTCTCTCTCTAGACTTTCTCTCTCTAAACTTGAATCTCCAACAACACCAAAATGGAGGAAAGCCTTCCAAAAACTTCTAACAGTTATGACATAATCTCCTATTTATAGGCCTTGGAATTAATGAGGATTCTCATTAATTACCAAAACGCCACCTTGCTATTTCTAACTAATTATGACATTATGCGCTTGATTTCTTCCGGCTTTTCACTACGACTCGAATTGACGAAGGCGATAGACAATAAATGCATCAACAATCTCCCCCTTGGATATTGCCGCAGTCAATCCGTAGTGAAAATCGTAGCAACTTGTCTTTCTCTCTCTCTTGAGTCTTCTTTAAGATTTAACATCTTCAGCAAACACAGACTCTCTCTTGCTCGAACAGAATCCCGGTGGATCTGTCTTCAGCTTTCGTTGCTCTCTTTCTTCAGACTCTTCAGGCTCCCCCTTTCGTCAAGCTTCCGTGCTTTTGGGATCGACACCTGGCTTTCCGTAGCGACAAACTCAGAAACCTGCATATCTCAACCTCTCTATTACAAACCAATAAAGTTGTGATTCAACTTAATGAATTAACTAAACATTTGAGACTCATTTACATTTAAAATTGATCAAAAATTTGAAACATTCCAAATTCTGATTCAAATTAATGAATCAACTTAAACATTTCAAATCAATTAACCAAACCATCTGTTCATCAAGTTTAGCCTTTGAGATTTTGAATATCAGCTTTTCAACATCAGTTGTTGAAAATCTTTTTGGATTTTTCAAAAATAAGAAACATAAATGCAATAACAGAAATTAAATGCAGAAATGAAATATGTACAAACATATTTTTGTGAGTTTGTGCAAGAGGATCATATCAGTTTTTGAGACATATCACCAACACCGTTAAGCTTTTAAACATTTCAAGTTTTAAACAATTTACCTAGATTGTCAGTATATTGGTCCACTTTAAATTTTCACACAAATTTCAATTGATTCGAGATACGATATTAATGTTTTTGAAACTTGAACTTAAATGTGTATCACTCCACTTGAATATACTCCCGTATCCAGATCCCAATGTTCAGTCTTACAGGTGAGTATACCACATATGATATCTGTTAAGGGGTAAATTGCGAGGGTCGTGAGAGCTCAGGTCGATACTTCCGTATACGCAGAGAGATGACGGCTTCGACTTTTGGTGGGTCCCCTTTAGAGGATCTTTTATATTTCAACAGCAGCGACTATCAATTTTATTGTTTCATCAGTCTGCTGAGGGTGAAGCTTATGTTTCAAAGCTTTTTGCTGAAAGTATTATCCGGGGACTAGGTCAGTATTTCCATACAGCAGAAGTCCCGGGATAATACCCCAGATATCACTGAGCATAAAGACCTAGTATCTCAGAAAGAGGGATCTTTCAAACAAGATTTCGGGGGTTACCCATATATCCAAGAATAGTTATCCACGAATTAAGAAAGTTTGAATTTAGGTTTATATCTCATTTCAATTTACTAAGTGTGCAAAAATCTACCGACACATCCGTAGTAAGATTGTTTATCACTTTTAAACATTCCAATTCTTTAGCGTGTTGTGATAGTCCACTGATGTACTATCATTTCCTCTTTTATGCAACAAAAACTCATTTTTGATTTTTCATTGTTTTTGACATTTTCAAATTTTCTAATTTTTTTTTAAATTTTTCTCCCCCTAAAATCAAAATATGTTTCAATTTTGATTTTCTGGGAAAATTTGAAAACAAACTGTACAAACTTGACAACTTGATGAGAATTACTTCAATTCTCCATCCACCTGGCATAAACAATCAGAACTCCCCCTCACAACAAACTATTTTCCCATTATGATTTCAAAACACTTAAGTTTGTTTTAATCAAAATGGTTTTTCCGGAAAAATTAGTTTTGTGTGACATTTCATAAACTCGGGTTTCATCACCTTGTTTTCCTTTAATCACTTGTAGGAAAGATGAATCAAGTACAACTTAAAGTCCTTAATTTATCTTTTGAAAGTCGAAATATCACCAGAGTGAAATTTCTCAAGAAATGTGCCGATTCATGTTCCACTCTTATCAACCTGGGAACTCCGGCAAGTCAGGTTTTTCATTTGAAAAGTTTCATCCAAGCCTGACTGTCCTTGGGTGATTTTGAATTCTTGTTCATCAATGGTGGAAAGTTTGCATCATCCATTGATAAGCCTGAATTCTCAGTTTTTACCTCAATAACTGGCTCTTCTGGTTTTGACGCACCAGAATCATTGCCTGAATGTGGCTTGTCTGACTTTGATGAGCCAGATTCATCACCGACATGTGGCTCTTTTGTTTCCGAAGAAACAGATTCATTGCCACAAAATGTTACCTTCTTCTTTATCTCCTCTTTTGTCCTCAGATTTGCATCTGACGAATTCGGTTTACTTGACTTTGCAGTTGAGTGAAGCGATTCATCAGCACTCTTATTCGATTTGTCGGGTGAAACCGAGGATAAAATCTTCTCCAGATATTCTCTGGCCTTCTTCCTCTTCTTTCGCAGTTTGTCTTTTTGCCCATGAGAAAGCTTCACTTTCTTTTCTTGAACTTTAGGTTCTTGAACCTTCTGTTCTTTGACTTTCTGTTCTGAAACTTTCAGTTCCTTGGGCTTTTCTTTGACTGGTTTCTTTGCCAATTTCTGAGAATTAACCCTCAATCTTTCATTTGATCTCCTTGGGCAATCCCTGGCAATGTGTCCTTTGATTTGACAATTATAGCATCTTCTTGTCTCAAATCTTTGTCTCTGGCAGTTAACAGCAATGTGTCCTTGATAACCACATTTGTAGCACACTCTGTTATCGTACCAATCACTATCTTCATACCAAACGCTCAGATCAAAGCACTGTTTGGCTTGGTGATACTCTTTCCTCTTCTTGATTGTTGGATTTGTCTTTTGAGCACTGTGGTCAAACCTGCACCACTTATTACCAACAATTTTTGAGTTTTCGGTTTTCAATTTTTGTACTTTTTGATTGCGATTGGATGATTGATCTGATGAGCTTTTATTTTTATTTTGAACATTTTTTGACTTTTTAACAATTTGTTTTTGTTCAACAATCTTCTTAACAGGTTTTTGCTTTGAGCATTCACCTATTTCAGTAGATCGCAAAACAGTATTTTTGAATTTTTCTTTTACTTCTAAAAAACAATTTTTGTTTTTCAAAATTTTCATTTACATCATCAGATTTCTCATCACAATCTTCAACTTTGACATTGTCAAAGTTTGTGACATTGTCACTTATTGGAACAGAATTGATTGGTTTTGGACATGAAATGTTCACATACTTTGAAGAAGTCACAAAATCTTTCAATTTTGTTTCAAGCTCACTGATTGTCTTTCGAGCTTGCTCACTTTCCTTTTCAAGTCGAATAATCTTTTCAAGATGAGAATTGATCATTTTTTGCTTTACGATGTTGTTTTTACTAAACACATCTCTCCCATCTTCAAGAATTTTTATTTGACTTTGAAATTCCTTTTCCATTTTTAATTTCTCATTTTCAAAATTTTTCATTTTATCTTCAAAAACTTTCGCATTTTCTTTCAATTTTTTGTTTTCAAGCTTTATCCAGAAATCTTCATCTTCTAAAGATTTCTGTTTGCTTTCAAAAACCTTTTCTTTCTCTTTCAAACTCTTGTTTTCTAATGTCAAATTGTTCAAATTACTTAACAGTTTGTCATTTTCTGATTTCAACATCTCACAATTTGTCTTCAACACAAGAATTTGTTTCTCATCAGCTTTCTTTTCCTTTTTCAAAACAGAAATTTCTTCCGTTTGTTCCTCTCCCACTTGAACGATTTCCTCAAATTTGAATTTTGTTTCATCAGTTTCTGCGTTACTAATCTTTTGGAGTTCAAGTTCTCGCTCTTTAATCTTCTCGATAAACACACTCAGATTGTAGTTCACAAAGTCAGAACTATTTTTCAGCATCATCAGATAAGTTCCCCACTCGTCATAGGGAAGCGCATCACAGAGTTTGTCGATCCATTCTTCATATGTTTTATCAATATTCAACCTTCTCATTTCAACAACCAGATGACAATATCTTTCTATCAACTGCTTCGTCGACTCTCTCTTGATACCTGTAAAATTATTGAACTTGTTCAGTGCAATATAAATTTCAGAATCCATCTTCGGTATTAAAAGATTCACAATGACGAATTTTCAATCAAAGATTAGGCGACAGTGGATCGAGTGAGGATTCTCTCAGGTGAGGATCCTATTCTTGACAAATCACCTTGGATTTCCTGCAAACAAACAAGTAAACGATCAAATCAAAACAAATTGAATACGTAATAGTGTGTTGATGAACCCAATCTAAGACTCGTTGTCGAAGATTCGTGAATACGTTCCAATCCAAAATTGTTCGGAGAAAATCTCTAAATGAATAGGCTGTGATACACTGATGGGCTTAGAATGATTTGATCCGAGAATTAATCACCACAAACACTTAACCACCACCAAGCTCACAAACACTTAACACCACAAAGATTGGGCCGTACACTAATCAAATCATGTAAAACACTTAATCATCTCGACAACACTTATTTACAGGATGTGATCTCTGATTGGGCCAACGTTTGTTTCAAATGTTCTTATTGGGCCTCACTAAAGACAAATCACATGGGCGGGCTGCACATGGATCTAAAACAAATCACAATAATCAGCCAAATTGGGCAGTGTAATTGACTCTTGTAGGACCGTCTATTAGTTGCAGCAACAATGATTGGGCCTATTTGGCTTTACTTCACAATGATTGGATACCCACTAAACCCTTGAGAAGACTAGTAACAATACAAACAAGTTGATTGGGCCGCTCACTTTAGTGGATCTAAACAACACTGTTGATAGGGCCACACCCTTAGTGTCAAAACAATACAAATCAGATTTATCTGCGATTGGGCCACTAAATTGGTTGTAAGAATATTATAGGGCCGTTCACAACAAACAATTCTAAGTGGGGCGGTGACTTGTAGGCCAGAATCAAAACACACA
Organism: Helianthus annuus; assembly: GCF_002127325.2. NCBI lineage: Eukaryota > Viridiplantae > Streptophyta > Magnoliopsida > Asterales > Asteraceae > Helianthus > Helianthus annuus. The sequence goes on from NC_035447.2 coordinate 154,883,879, forward strand.
AGCAGTCAACTTTAATTGATCTCAACCGTGATTGGGTCTTTGTATAAGGTGGGCGGTGAACATGGGCCTAAGCAATGATTGGGCCAAGTCTTGTTACTTCACGTGCATACAATAACAACAACCAGCCGACACTTGTAGGACCGTCGTATTATGTTGATCACATGCAGCCTGCCATTTAACATGCAGCCAAAAAAGATTGAGCACAAATATGCTGATAGTGATTGGGCCTCCAAATTAAATGTAACAAGATGATTGGGCCGAGAACTTAATAACAACACATGCAAACAAACTGATAACAATTCTTACTAACTCAACAACGTTAATTGTTTCAATGATTAGTTTTGCAGCCTTCGAGACACTTCACATGCAGCCGACAACACTTTTTAATGATCACAATTTTTAATTTGACCACTTAGCCGACACACTCAACAATCGATTGTGATCAACTTAAAAGCTGACAACTTTATAAACTCAATCCTGATTGGGCCTTACATTGGTTGTAGAAATGCTATAGGGTCAATTGGGTTAGTGGGTCGGTGTATCATGGGCCAAACAATCAACCTGCCGACAACATAGCACAGAAAAACTTTATTTGATGATTGGACCTTTCTAGACAAGTGGGGCGGTGTAATGGCTGTGATTCGGCTGACCTTTGTATGGGGCGGTGCAAAAAATAACAACAACCTGCCGACCACCTTTAATAATCACGATACCTGTCGACAACCTTTAATATCCACTAATTCAGTGATCGGGCCGTTAAAATGAAGTCACATGGGTCTGATCATATAGCCGACCATTACTTTTTGTTACATGCAGTTTTCAAACGGTAGTCAGATTCAAACTGTCAGGTTCAAACGATCACCATTTTTCAAACGGAATACATGTTTTCAAACGAGAGTTCAAACGGAAGCCTTGTTTCAAACGATCAGTCAAACGGACATCATATTTTCAAACGATAGGACAGCTTCAAACGGTCAGTTCAAACGGGATGGGCTGTTTCAAACGACAGAAACCAATTTCAAACGGACACACGCTGATTCAAACGAAATCGGACACAAAAATTCGAATTTCTCCTAATCTGCTTGGAATTTCAATCTGAAACTTGGTAGGGTTGTAATTCAGGTGTTTTCGCACAATATATCAAAAATTTAGACAATTTGGACCGTAAAAACCTGTTCAATTTGACGTTTTTCGGTGAAAAACGTGAAAGATGTGAAAAAGATGAAGAATTTGATGAAATTAAGATCTGAAAACGCTGAATTCTGGTACGAATCAATGTGTTTGATCGTGCAATCGAGCTCCTAGCTCTGATACCAATTGTAGGATCGGTTTTGACGCCGTTCGATTGCGTAACGAACGTTTCACGTGCGGAATCCGTGAACGTGCGTGACCGAACACACAATAACGTACTACTAACGAGAATCTATTGAAAGATATGACAAATCCGGTACAAGATTCACGTTTACAACTACTTTCTCTCTCTAGACTTTCTCTCTCTAGACTTGAATCTCCAAAACACAAAATGTGGAGGAAAGTCTTCTAAAACCTTCTAACAGTTATGACATAATCTCCTATTTATAGGCCTTGGAATTAATGAGGATTCTCATTAATTACCAAAACGCCACCTTGCTATTTCTAACTAATTATGACATTATGCGCTTGATTTCTTCCGGCTTTTCACTACGACTCGAATTGACGAAGGCGATAGACAATAAATGCATCAACAGTTTAGGGTTTAGATCGAGTCTTAGTTTTATAAATTTAAAGCTTAGAGAGTCTAGAATTAGGGTAATTTTAGTTGTTTTTAATTAACCCATTTTCAGCACATCAACTTTTTGGTGCCGTTGCCGGAGACTCTTGGCGATTGCGTTGATTACTTTGTTTTGACTTAATTGACACATACGTGCTATTTGGTTTTGTATATTGAGTCGTAGGAGTCTAATTGTCCGTGTCTTTTATTTTTCTTGAGTCTTGTAAATATGTGTGACATTTGTGGAGGACCTCATTTTACTGTTAAATGCCCCCAATATGAGGGGTCCTCTACGCAATACTATGCTAACCCTTTTGTGCAGCCGCAACCATATTTTTCACAGGGGTATTCTTTGCAAGGTTATGATCATCGGCCATATTACAATGATCTGTATCAGTAGCCGTAACGTAACCTGGTTCAGACGAGTAATAGAGGTTTAGAGGGTAGCTTGAGTAGGATAGAAGAGATGTTCGCTCAGATGTTGGCGCAAAATCAGGCTACCCTGGAAATCATGGCTGAATTTGCGGAGAGAAGTAAAAAGAGAGTAGAGGAGTTAGTTCGAGAGCGGGTTGAGCTAGAGGAAGTAGAAGAAGAGTTAGATGAGGAGATCATTCCAGTCACGGAGACGATTATGGACGATGAAGTCCCACCTCCGGTCCAGAAGGGTATTATATATGATTTCGGTAGTGACTCTGATGACGAGATAGATGAAGAAGGATGGGCTGCTTATCAAAGGTCGTTAGTGCAGAAAGAAGTTGTTGAAGAAGAAGTGGAATTGGGGGATTCCACTGTTTGGATGTTTGGTGCAGAGGAAGAAAGTGAAGAGGTTGAAATTAAGTCTTCTGGGAAGGATAACAGCATCTCATTGACCTGTTTTTCTATCTCAGCCTTTTGGATGAGTTTTTAGGGTCAGAATTAGGTGAACCAACCGAGATGAGCAATCCTACATCAAATGAAGAGACTAAGTGTGGGGATCATCCTGCAAGAGTGGTGGAAAGGAAGAGGACCACAGCTGGCCCATGGTATTAGTGATACATGAAACTTCAAAATCAACAAAACCACGGGAGAAGGCAAGAAAAAGGAAGAACCGAGATTGGTTGTGGGTCGAAAGCTGGTACAAGACGGAGAAGAAGGAGCCATTGAAGTTCAAACATGACCGGTCTTCTCATTACATGCCACGCATTCGGTTAATGCCAGGTAAGTTTAAGTTTTGGTGGTCTGACCCGTTTCAATTTTTTAAAATATTGTATAATTCCACCAATATATTTTTGAAAATTTTTGAGGTTCGGGTGGAATTAAACGGGTTGGACAGGGTCCAGGTCAAAGAGAAACCTCCTGATTAAATTCAAGTGTGGGGAGGTTTTGTAGAGTTTGTAATTTTATATATTTGGTATATTTTCGGTAGTTTGTATAGTGAGTCATTTATTTTGTATATTGAGTCTAAGTTAGTTGTATTGAGTCAGTCGTTTTTTGTTTAGAGTCGGTATTGCTTTGGTGTTTGCTTGTTTTTGTTTATGCAGGTTTGAATACGTACCACCCGTACTCAATCTCCATTCGGGTGATTTTGGAGCTGCTTATCAAATTCCAGGCATTTATCGAGTGTACTAGTCAGTGTCAAAAGCCGATCGCGAACGAAATGCTATACGATCGAGCTGGATTGGACGAGAGTTTTGAAGCATACGCGCTGTTATTAACCAGCTAAGTCCTTTCCAATTTGCCCTTTGTTTTTTTTTTTAGTTTTTTGAGTCGGTTTCCATCCTACATTGAGGGCAATGTAGAGTTTAAGTGTGGGGATGGGAAACTATCGTTTAGTGTCTACTTAGTAGAGTCTTGAGTCATAAAAAGTCGAAAAAAAAATAAAAAAGTTTTCAAAAATCCAAAAAAATTAAAAAAATAGAAAATGTCCTTTGAAAAAAGAAGCTTGCAAAAATAAAAACGGAAAATGATAGAAAAGTCGGGTTTTTATTCGGGTTCAAATAATAATAATATGAGATGATATAATTGAGCTTGTGTCTAGTTTGGGATATGCGGGTAGGCCTGAGTCGGTTCTAGGTTCCTTTGATCTTAATATATCTAATGTCGGTCTATTAGTGGGTTCTCATCTAGGAAAAGTGGGGAAATTGAAACCGCCAATAATAGTATAAGGGATGCCGTTATAAGTTAAAATCGTTAGAGTTTTTGGTCATTATCTCGTTGGAAAAGAAAAAAAAAATGAAATAAACGAGCTAGAAACTAAATGAAAGTAGCCATTCCTATGTAGTCTGTGGTTGGGGATAGCGACTCTACAGCCGGATTACCTCTAGGGTGTGTGAAATCGACCTTGCAAATAAAGAAAAATAAATAAAAAGTACCGAAGCCTAAGTAATCCGAGTTGGGGATTGCGACTCTACAGCCAGAATGCCTCTGGGTTAGGGAAAGCAACGTCTACGCTCGAAAAAAAGAAAAAAAAAAGAAAAAAGTGATGAAAAAAATGGAAAGAAAAGAAAAAAAATAAGAATAGATTTGATTCTAAACTCTCTTGATCTTGGTATAAGGCGGTTAGGAAATAGCTCAATGGTTGTTCCTTTTGTCCTATAAGCTTCAGGAGGGATTAGGTGGACCTGCGATTCTTAGCGTGAGACCTTAGGTAGATTGACCGCACTTGAACTTAACTTGCATGATAAGGGCTTGGAACCGGGTTTGGGTTTAAGAGGACATGTATACTTGCAATCGCGGCTAACACAAGTTTCGGTTTTAACAAATAATTTAAGCTTTTGTCCCGAATGATTATCCCGACTATGATTCCGTTTTGCATAATTCTTTTTCGGGAACGAAAAAAGGTTAAGTGTGGGGATATTTGATGTAGGGTAAAATACACATGTTTGTCCCATGTAAATTGTATAATTTTTGTATAGTTTTTATTTGTTTTTATTTAGCTTTAGTAGTATATTATTTTATTTTGTGTTGGGCTAGGTCCTGGTGCAAATGGAGAAAAAACAAGTAATATGGAAATGACCAGCGAGTTGGGCAGAGTGGGGTGCCATGGACCGAATTAAAATTGCCACTATTTTCCTTTATTGGACCGAGCCCGCTTATCTCTATATTATTAGAAAAGAAGGGGCCATATTTGAAAATAATGATGAAAAGGGCCAAGCCTATTTCAACTGTGAGGGATACAACGAACAGAAAAAAAATAAGAACTACATATATTGTTATTATTGAGGCTAGTGCTGCCATTAATTGTGGAGGAGGCTGCATATTTTTTATTGCATGGGCCGTGAAAGACTAGTCCAGCAAAAGAGTTTGATCAGACGACCTTGGGCCGCACGTTTACTATTGGATGAAGTTCAGTGGTATTGGCAGGCCACCACGAGCCATGAAAAGGCCCTCATGTCGATATTACTTGGAAAAAAAGTAATTAGAGGCGGCATATTATATCAATTTTGGATATTATATATGAGACGACAGAAAGAGGGGGAGAGGAACATTAGAATAACATCAGACGACAATTTTTGGACATAGACATCGTTGGAGATCAGACGCAACATCAGATACGAACTTGGGAGTTCTTGGAGCTTGTAGAAGGCTGATTGAAGGTTCTTGAAGGTTCGGGTTGCTAGGAATCATCGGGTAACGATCAGAAGCACTCGGGAGTGAAGCATTCGGGTTTATCCTTCCCGTTTCTTTAGTTTTCGTTTGTTTTTCAATTGTCACATGATGAATTCAGATTTGTTTATAATCGTTATTATACTTTTAGACATGTTTAGCGGCTAAGTTTTTGTTACTACCTAGACATGGTTGAATGATTGCATATGTTTTGATTATTCTTGGATTTTTGAATGCTATGGATAGTTTATAAATTGTAAACGGTTTGTTCTATCAGTTAGATGTGTTTGCGTGCTTGATGTTGTTTAATTATTGATTATTGCTTCGCATGAATCTTGGTGACGGTCTTTATCACATAATAGAGTCATGTTAGGTTTTAGATTTTGGTGACTGTCTATATCACGTAATAAATCTTGAATCTTTAGGGTTAAATCGGCCGATAAACCTTAGAAGTAATAATTGGTATTTTTATAAAATCAAGTGCTCTACTAATCATCAATAGCTGTAAGGTGCGAGATTATTGCTAGGTCTAAGTGATTAAACCACAAGGTGGGTCCTTCTTAGGAAGTTAACCTTTTGGCTGCTGTCTAGCAAGTCTAGCTGAGAAAACAAGCCTATCCTAGGTTTAGGTCTCGTAACTTCGTAAGGGAGTGAGCCTTGTAGGATACTTTTATAAACCCATTAGATGTCTTGTAAAGGAGTCTAATAACCGGTAATTTAACAACCTTTAGGGGATCTTAGCGTGCTCTTTAGAAGGGTTAGGGGTCCTTAGATTTCCCGAGAGGTGAGAATTTTAAGATCCCGGTTCCATAGCAGACAACTTCCAATTATAATCATAACTAAAAGCAATCAGGATTCCTGTCTAGGTAGTTCCTTCATCATCCTTGAGTTCAGCCTTCGTGTGAGTTCGTGTCTAGTTCGTTTAGTTAATTTAGTTGATTTTTAATTAAAATTTTAGGATATTTAGAAACCCCCCCCCCACCAATTAATAAACAATTTAGTTATGTCGTGTCAGTCTTAGTCTAGATAGAGTCGTAGCGTAATCAGTAGAGTCTCGTGGGTTCGATACTCGGACTTGCTTTAGCTTTACTACATTGATCGGTTCACTTGCCGGTTGTGTGGTTTAGGGTTTAGATCGAGTCTTAGTTTTATAAATTTAAAGCTTAGAGAGTCTAGAATTAGGGTAATTTTAGTTGTTTTTAATTAACCCATTTTCAGCACATCATCCCTCAACACAATGAATGACAACATGAGCAGTAGCTAGGAACGGTCTACCCAATATATAACAGTTGGTTGGTTATTTTTAACACAATCGAGTATCAAGAAATCAACAGGATAATAAAATTCTCCAACTTTCACAATCACATCTTTTACAATCCCCCGAGGACACGTAGGAGTTTGATCAGCCAACACCACTATGGTTTCAACTTTTTGCAATGGCCCAAAATCATATTGATCATATAAATTCCCTGGTAATATACTCACACATGCTCCAAGATCCAACAACGCCCTGTCTAATTTAAAATCACCTATTTGTATTGAAATAGTAGGTGCTCCTGGATCTTGGAGTTTCGGGGAAGGGTACCCATCAAAACGGCGTTCACATGAACGGTATCAAGTTGTTTAGGCAACTTGTGACGTCGTTTTCGGGTACTCAACTCTTCAAAAAATTCAACGTGATCAGGACTTTCCTTAATTTTTTCAAGCAACGGTTTATTTATTTTTACCTTTTCAAAACTTTCCCAATTTTCACCCTTATATGATTTTCGTTTACCTAAATTATTGGGTGCAAGTAAAGCCATGGGGAATGGAACCTTTACATTCCCATTATCACTATCAGAAAACGTTTTATTTGAACTATGCTTAGACTTCATAAAACTTCCAATTTCCTGATCACGTTCACTCTCATCCTCATCCTCAGACTCAGTCACATCCTCTACCATCCCCTCAACATGTTGTGGTGACTGAGTTTCAACATTAGAAATTTTAGAAAGAGAAGGAGTACTTACCTGATTTATGTGGACACTCATGTGAGAAGAATTGTGAGCTGGATTTTTTTTGACAATTACTAAGAAGCATATCTTGATTTTTTTTGATGATAGCCACTTCTTCAACTAAATGTCCAACCTGCTGTGACAACGCCTTGACCTCCCTATCTCGAACCTCGTTGCTTTTCTGAATATCTTTCAAAAACTCCATGATCGTGTCAAACTTTTCATTGATGGAGTTATCATCCGACTCATGTTGACCCGCTTGCTTATTCTCTTGAGTCTGCCAATTGCTTTCATAGTTATCTTGATATCTTGAGTCTGCCACTTCTTTCACGTCAACCGCCAACTGAGCAACTTGCTTGTCTAATGCTTGATATGCCTTAGCTCGTAACTCTAGATCCTTCTTCATTTGTTTCAGCATTTCCATTATCTCATAATTCGAACCTTCAGCTGGACCACTCGATCTTCCATAACTATTCTGTTGAGCATTATTAAACCTTTGCTGACTTAAATTGACCCGATTCTCACCTCTTTGAATAAACTGCTGTGGTGGAGGCACAAAATCATTATATTCTTCACATCCAAATTGGTCATAATACCCGTTCACTTCATCTATATCATATCTAGCATATCGGTTTTGAGTCGGCGATTGTCTGTTTTTGAAAGTTCATTTGTTGATACATTGGTTGATTATGTTGTGAAAATTCAGCATCCTCAAATTCATTAAACTCGGTTTGATAAGCTCTATCCATGATTCAAAGACCTGCACAAGCACTAAACAAAACACCTGCGCGTAATACCGAACTAACAAAAATAAAATAAAATAAAAAGAACAATATTTTTGGGGTTTTTTAATTTTTTTTATAAGAAAGCAAGAACAACTAACTACCTAGCTAACTAACTAACTAACACTAAGCGCACTAATTCCCCGGCAACGGCGTGATGATTGTCGTTAGAGTCAATCAAAAACCAAATTAAACTACGTAGATAGCGCAAGTAGGGTATCGTATTCACGGGGAATATGTGGTTAGTGTTTAGCTAAATTATTTAATTAACTACTACTAATCTAGAATTGGGGTTTTTTATTAATTTGAAAGAAACTAAAAAAAAACTAACTACAAGAAAAGATATCATATTTATAAAGCGTAACTTCCTCCAAACTTCAGGTTCTAGGTTTCACAAAACTCAGTTTACTCAGTTAATTGGCCATCACATAGACATAGTACTGGAAAGTTGGTTAATTTAATATGGTAATCAAAAAGAGGTCTTTGTCATCAGATCTTTTATAATTCGATTAACCCTATTTATTAGCGTGAGTCAACCTACTCTATGTCACTCAACAAGTTACTAGGTTTTGTCATCAACCGAACAAGTTGTAAAGCAAGAACTCAAAACACATGCAAATAGTTCAAATAAACCAACACATCAATGTATTCATATAACGTTGTCAAAGTCAAAAATACATCCAAACCTGAATATAAACTGAGAAACGTAAAAACCTAAGTGAACCGTCCGCCTGGAGGAAGCCACGAGGAGCCTAGGCTTGCATCACGTGTGTGTCAAAAATCCCAAAAGTTGCTGCGTTCTATCTCAGCCGTATTGTATATTTCCTTTTCGTAACACCAGTTCCCCTTTTCGTTCATCACAATCGGTATATAATAATTCCCCAAGTCGGTTCCTTCCAACCCCTCATGTGATATGGACTTCTTTAGTGGGACAAGATCCAGTAGGCCCATAGCCTTCATAAAACGCAAAGCGGCCCAGATACAAACCAATTTCATGCGGTCTTTTCTTCAGTCAACCCATATAAAGCTCGGTGAACATATTTCCACTTTTTGTTCAACGAAATTGTAAAGAAAAAATGCGTGGACTTCGATCTTTAACATTTCTTTTGCCATATGTTGAATGAATTAATTCAAGTTTGAACCAATATTCAACTTTAGTCCCTCATCTTTTATGAGTTATTTTAAACAACTTTTCTTCATTTGCAATTCAGCCCTCCATCTTTTAGCTTTATTTATTTTGGACTCTCGTTTCCTCATTTAGTACCTTGTCGAATCAGCTATTACACCATGAACATCAACACATAATAAGTACATAACCCGTATGGATTTAATATATTTAACATGCTAAAATTCGACACAAACTATATAATATACGACTCATTTTGACCCGACATCATGATACAATAATCGAAAGCGATGACGATAAGCGAAAAGCGATAAGCGACAAGCGAAAGGCGATGAGCGATAGCGTCAAGTGATAGTGACAACCGTTGGGTGATAAGCGACAGTCGATGCTTCGCGAGCGATGGAGACATGCGACTTGATTAGATTTAATAACACCACAATTTTTAAACTAGCACTAGCCCACATGGCCTTTTTCCACGAAAGTCTGCTGATACGGCTAAGACACCATCATGTCTTAACCCTATTGGTTTCGTCTCATGAAGCAAGGTCATGAGTGCTAACATAACGCTGATAACACAGATAGCACAAATAGCGATGGCGATAAGCGATGAAAATATCGAAGCGATGAGTTAGGTGCGAGAAGCGTTACGGCGAAAAGCGACGAGTGACGTGCGATATTCGTCAAGCGATTCACGATACGCGGTTCTCAGCAAGCGATGCACAGTAGCGGTAAGCGAATAGAGCTATACACGCGTAATAAGCGATGCATAACAAGTGACACATACCCATAAGCGATTAAGCGAGAACACACCAAAAGCGATAGTGATTCACACAACAAGCGATAACCAGCGGTAGGGATTGCGAGATACGCACAATATGCGATTGCGATTTCGAGCCACATAATAAACGTTTGAGATTGCGGACACACTATAAGCGATAGCGCGAGACACATAAATAGACGAATTGCGATTTGCGAGATAGATTCTAGCGATAATGCGATTGCGTGCGTGTTGACTTATGAAAAGTCTAGCGATTACACGCCTTGAGTTACGATTGAGATTGTTTCGCCTTGCGATGTACAGTTTAGTGTGTCGAAAATAACCACAATAGTATAATAGGTCTACGTTCCAACTCCACATGGCACTTTCTTCACAAAACTCCGGTTAGCATGGCGAAGCACCGTCATGTTTCAACCATACGCTTTCATTCCGTGAATAGATGTCACATTTCGTCAGACATGGTCAAGACGCTTACATATAAGAAGTACCAGCGGCGTATCCACCACGCTTAACCATGCCCTGAACGTTAAGGCATCATCGAAACTCACTACGATCTCCGTGCACTAACCAAAATAATCCTGTGTGCACCCGTGATTAATTTGATTCTTGCGCGTTTTTCGTACCTTATCTCAAGAACGCATAATAGGGGTAAAATACGTTATGTAGTACATAGTGCTAGCATTTAGATTGTGCGCGAGTATAAGAGAGAAGTAGAATCCACATGCGACGATAGACAAAATAAGTTCCACACATAAAAGAGATTAACGGCGATAAGTCGTATTATTACAACAACATTAGAAGCAAAATAACGTTGTTGTGGAGTACTCTTGCGGAGACTGTAGTTGTTGCTGAAATTCGTCAAGGTTGCGGTCCCGTGCGATAGTGCTGCGTAAGATGACCATACCAGTTGCAATTTGTGCAATAGCGACAGTTTGCTTCTGGCGGGTGATGATACGTACACGTGAAACACAGGGGATGAGGTTCTGGTTGCGACAGCCCAGTTGTTGAAGAGCCTGGACTCATGGTCTTTCGTTTGCGGCTGTGCTGAGTATTTTGAGATGATGCGGTGTCGTCGGCGGATTTGTCTAATGATTTTCTAGAGACATCGTCGGAGGAATCTTCAGAAGGGTCGTCGGTAGATTTCCTGGAAGAATCGTCAGAAGAATTGATGATGATTGCTTGATGAGCTTGTTTGACAGGATTCTTGGAGAAAAATCCGTCCAAGACCCGTTTATCGTTGATCTCTGCGGCCAAACGATAGGTTTCTTCGATGGTAGCAGGTCTTGCAGCTTTGACAAAATCACCCACACACTCAGGCAAGCCGCGAATGTACTTCGGGATGGCTTTTTCTGAAGTGTTGACTTGACTTGGGCAAATTACGCTAAGCTGTTTGAACCTTGCGGTGTAGCCAGCATTGTCACTTCTGTCTTGCTTGATTTCCCAAAATTCATTTTCTAGCTTCTGGATTTCGTGGGGAGGGCAGTACTCTTTCTTCATGAGCTCTTTCAGCTCATCCCAAGAGAGAGCGTAAGCTGCGGAGATTCCACGTTTGTTACGTTCAATAGTCCACCATTCGAGTGCTTGCGATTGAAATACTCCAGTCGCGCAAGTAGTACGGAAGCTATCGGGACACCCACTTTGTCGAAGGGTAACATCGATAGAATCGAACCACTGGAGTAGTTGGGTCACACCTCCTTCACCCGTGAATTCCATTGGATCACAGGCTTTGAAGTGTTTGTAGAGAAAAGCAGATTGCGGCGCTTCCGCCTTGATGTAACAGCTCGAAAAATTTCGTCCAATAATGTCTTGACACGTGTCATAAGGTTCCGGTATGTGAAAACATACTTTAGGAGGACTAAAAGTGACAAACAGTGAAAACTATGGAACGTAAGGGTCCAAAGTGTCAACAATGGATAAATAGGCTCTATGATAACCCTACATAATGTTTATAACCTTAAACGGATGGTTCATGGATCATACGACGCGGAAATTGCACAAAAGTGAAGTATTGCAAACTATAGGGGCCAAAAGTGTCAACTTGTTTAATTTATACCTCTGAGTGAACTTTTGGCAGACCCGAAGCTTTGTAAAGCTAAAATATACTCACTAGAATATGTGGTAAAAATTTCATGAAGTTTCGTTATCGTATGAGAAAGTTATGGCCAAAACCGTAACTATAGGGGCTAAAAGTGTCAACATGTTGAATTTATACCTCTGAGTGATCTTTTGGCAGACCCGAAGCTTTGTAAAGCTAAAATATACTCACTAGAATATGTGGTAAAAATTTCATGAAGTTTCGTTATCATATGAGAAAGTTATGGCCAAAACTGTACTTGAGGGGTTAAAAGCGTCAACGTCGAATTTTATGGCTTTTCGGGCGAGCGCAAAGTTAAACGAGGACATTACCATGTTGGTAAATGTCCAAGGGTTCTTAAAAACCAGATTCGGGGGTTTACGAGTCAAGATTCATGGCCAAATCATCGCAACCAAAGTACAGGGACCAAAACTGCAACAAATGGGCAAACTTTGGAGCTGCCAATAAACCCAGGTGCAGAATCCGCGAACAGCAGCGATTTGGGTCCGAAATTAAGTGGGTAACAGCTGTTTTCACCTCCCAAAAGCTCCAATAACATTGCATGCATGCCTAGGCCACAGTAACCCCTTGCAAACATCAACAATTCAGCTTTAAATCTGATCCAAAGCTCATTTTACTAAACACTTGTGTTGTGAACAAGAACTTCCAAACTTGCAAAAGCTCTCAAGCATCTCTGAAGCATTTCTGGACATCAAGGCCGATTTCTAGTGTTAGCTTAACATCAATAGGACCTTGGTAAGCTTCTAATTCGATCTCCAATCCGTTCTTGCTTTGATTATTGCTAAAAGTCAAACTGGTTGTTCATAAGCTTTGACTTTCTGATTAAACAAGTTTCAATCAGTCATTTCTCGAATTGAAACCTGATATATGTTGGTATTTATGTGGGAAACAAACCCTCTAAAGGGTATTATCTGAATCCCACTACATGCATGCTAATTGTCGAGTCAAACGTGATTCTAAAAAGTCAACAGAAGTGATTTTTGAGAAAAAATAGCTTAAATGGTAAAATAAATGACATGCAATCTGTTTGATCTTCATAGATAGCTTTATTATGAATATAAGAATGTATTTTACCACGATCAACTCGACAATCTATAGTATAAATACGAATCGGAGCCGAAAGTCCTATAAAACGACTAATTCGTAGACTATCGATTCGGATTCGTACATGCATGTTTGAGATCTGTATTGGAGAGTATTTTTGACCATTTTTATTTTGGTAAAACTTTCTGGAATTTTTGTTGATTAAGTCTATGCTTAGCCGATTCGAATGCATGTTTCCGATTTATGCATAAAGTTGACTATTTTGCCCTTTTTGATATAAAACGTGATTTTTGGAAAAGTGAAAGAGTAGAAATCTTTATTTCTAATATATAAACTTGCACCGAAAATTTCGGATCAGTTGGTGGTCCAGATTTTGAGTTATGGCCATTAGCGTAAAACTATGTTCTTAATTTACATAAACGGCCCTTTTTGCATATGACCTATTTCTGGCCACGTTTTGGTATAAAACTTTTTACCAACTGATGTATTATAATATTCTGGGAATTTTGATGATTTTTAATTAATTTTTGGCTGAACGGATCCTAGATCGCCTAGTTATTTCGGGTTATGTCGGTTTTGACCGTTTAAGCCATAAAATGAGTTTTACACATCCTTTTGACCCGAAACCTTTTTCTACTGATTTTAAATGTTAAATAAATTATTTTGAGCCTTCTGGAAATATAAAAATCTCAGCTTTCATATATAAACCCGGAAACGGCTCTAAATCGCATATTTAGCGTTTTAAGCGCATAGTAAGCGTTATACTTGTTTTAAACATGTAAGACTTATACCTACTGATGTAATTAGCATATTTTCATATAATAACAGTAAGTATAAGTATATGATCTCAGATTTCCAGTTTTGGCATTTTTAGCCCTTGTGAATTTACTAAAATACCCCTACGGTGCATAGTTTGATTTTAAATGATAAATTTGATATATGGGTCATACCCTACTGTTATAATATGTTAAATGAGGTATATTTACTGTATGAACCAGACCCGAAACTCAGATTTCTAATTTGACTCTTTTATAATCTTTTAAAAAGACCAAAATGCCCTTCTAAGGCATAAATTGAGTTTAAAATTATTCCGGGCAATATAGAACATAACTTACTGATATTATATCATATTTAAAGCATATTATATCAGGGAACTTGCATTTGAATCATTTGTATACCCGTATCGCCCTTTTTGCGTTCGGTTCGGTTTACGTAACTAGTTTGCGTAAATTGACCGAAACGGGTCAAACGATATCATTTTTATTTCAAAATCCAGAATGTATTTAGTATACCCATATTATACAAGTATTCAAACTTGTCGGGTCTAAATCACATTCTATCCGGTCTTTCGCTTAATCGTGCGTAAACCGTATCATTCTTAAAACTAACCGGTCAAAGCTTAGGCTTAAATAAAAGACCCGTTAGGAATCTAATAGGTTAATTATAAACCTTTGTTCCAGATTAGGAGGCCCAGTAAAAGCTACCACACTTACCGTTTGTGTTACATACTTGCTCAGGTAAATACATTTTGACTTATTTTCCCTATACGGGCTTGGGGTACGGTATTTAAAATACCGCTTGATCGGGCGCACAAGTCCTGCTCCTTATGGGTGTACAGTCTTGAATAGCTTGTGCGACTTCGTTTAAACAGTCTTGTCTTACTTTAGGCTTTGGGGGGTTATTAACCGTGTCCCGGATATCCTTGGCATTATCTTACGAGATGGCCACGACCAGAGCACGGGGTGTAGGCGTACACTCGGCGTGTATAACTCTTTAATGTGGTGTGTCATTTAATTCTTAGCCCGGACAGCAGATCCCGGGCCACCAAAGATACGAGTGCATGTAAATCGTTCACAAGTTTATATTATATAATTATCCCAAGTTAATAAAAAAAATATTTATGCCTTGTGCATTTAAATCAATTTTCAATCATTTTCAAAATGAGTCAGTCGATTTGTATTTACCAGTGTAAACTGACGTATTTTTCCCAAAAGGTTAAGTGCAGGTACTATACGAAAATAGGCTGGCTGTTTCCTAAGAGCGTCCACTATAGTCTCGCCAGCTCGGACGACAAATATCTGTTGAACAATATTTTATCTTATTTGTATTTGATCCGCCTGTGGATCCGTTTCAACTACTGTGATATTTATTATTGCAATTTATTTAAAAGTTGAAATGTATCTATTCTGCTTCCGCTGTGCATTATTATATTGTGTTGATTGTCTATGACGATGCCAACTACGTCACTGTACCCCACACCGGGCCCACCGGTGACACGTGGAAACCGGGGTGTGACAGGTTGGTATCAGAGCCAACGCTGAGTGAATTAAACACTAGTCTTTTGTGTTTAATCTCAGTTACACAATTGCACATTCCTCGATTTTCGAGTCTAGACAAAGAACTTAGGAAATGTTCAACATTTCGTTTAATTTATTTTTTTTATTTATTATTATCATTGTCTTATGTATTCTGTTGTGCAACTTGTTTGAATTTTGACAGGATCATTATGCCGCCACGGATGAGAGGTCGAGGAGGATTCGCTACATCGCACGACCATGAGGCAGGACCCTCACACAGACGAGCTCCGTCAGCTACGCACCACACTGCAGCCAATGATCTTTGGGGATCATTCGCCGAGCCGGCTAGACACTCGGTGTCTATGAGCACTTCGCCATCACTACCCCAATCATTTGGGCCCCACTCGGAGAATGGGCCCCATGGTTCTCATGGATCTTACATACCGCTCCATCAGTCACCTCACCAGTACCCAGCACCAGTTTACCAGGGTCTGTATAACCCTGATGCTTTTGTGGATGAGCCAGTGGGTCATAACCCACTAGGACCGGAGGACCACTTTCCTGGTGATCACGAGATGGAAGTTGATGAAGACACGGACCCTTCTCTGCCACCATCAGGTACGCCCAACCATCCCATCGAGATATCGGATGGGTCGCCATTTAGGGGATCACCCTACAATGGTGTGGACAGCTTTCAGGAGAGATTTAAGCAGTACGATTGGTATTACACCCCCAGCCGCCACAACTCTCCGATGCTCCAGTCTCGCCATGGTTCGCCGGTGCACTCGCAGCACCACTCTCAGCAGCAGCAGCTTCAGCAGCAGCCGCCTCTACAGCAGGACCTATCTGAGGCCCTATGGCGTGACGTGATCACTCCGTCACCACCGCCGCCACCAGTTTTACCTCCTCCGCCTCAGAGGCCAAGGAGGAATGCGCGCATGTCTACGCGCGGAGGGATTCGCATAGGCACCCCTCCACATGTTGGTAGCAGCCGCTACACGCCTCTTCCCGAGGAGTCCGAGACGGGGGAGTCTCAGCATCCCGTATCGGAGGTCACTTCAGTACCGATCCCGCCTCTGCCGCCGCAGAACTATAGAGAGCCGATTCCGGCTTATGCCAGCGTAGCTCAGTTTAACCCGTTCGAGCAGGTTTTCCCTCAGGGTTATGATTACACAGGAGAACCTTATTGGCAAGCTGTGAACTACAGCTCACTCCCACCTAGTGGTCCATTTGGAGACACTTGGACTGCTGGGCAGTCTACTTTTGGTTACCCTCCGGGTTACCAGCAGCCACAACCGCCGCAGCCGCAGCAGTACCAGCCACCGCCGCCGGCGCCTATGATGTCGCCGCCGCAGGTTCAAGAAATCCTGCATGGGATTAACAGCATGCGACGTGAGTTGCAACACGAGATGCGAGCTGATCGCCGACGCAACAGTGGTATGTTTAAGAAGGTGTTTGACTTACTCAAGGGTAAGAGTAAGAAGGATCATTGAATCCTTTGATTGTTATCTCATTACTCATGTCCCTACGTGGACATCTATTCCTGTACTCTACCCCTGCGTGGGTATATTTCCCTTATTCTACCCCTGCGAGGGTATGTCGTCCTGTTAACCCCTGCGTGGGTTTGTTTTACTTTATTTGTTGTTGTTGTTAGTTGTTTAGCCCCTGCGTGGGCATGTTATTCATGTTATTTGAATCAAAGTCCCGTTTAGGGCAAAGATGTACTAGTACTTTATTTGGGATTTGAAATGGTTAATTGGAATTTCTCATTTTTATTTATATACATGAATATAATATTTAAATAATGGAAAATATCAATTTTTATTTGATTTGCCATTTTATAAGAATCTTAGTAAGGTATAACCTAGCTTGAATGCCTTATTAACAGGCCTGGTCATGATGGTAAAACCTGGTTGAAAGGATTCAACTCCCTGTTAACATCTGAAAACATGTTAACATTCCTGGCCAAACGTGATCTGTAAAATCACACAAGCCACCCTTTTTAATAAATTATCTACAGATTATATCTGTATACAAGTCTATTAATGACTTGATACCTACGGGTTATGACTATGTCATATAGTGACAGTTGTGGTTAATGACCCTCTGTCTAGTAAAGGATTATTTGTTTAATTATACAATTTATAATCCTGTAAAAATCTAATTTATAAATTTAGTAATTGTCCATGTGACTAGGCCTATGGTGCCAATATATATATTTTCATTCCTTGATTGCTAATAAGAGCCTGAATGAAATTTATTAAATTAACTGTTAAGGTTCTTGATACCATGGTTAATAAATCGTCTAGAACGATAATACTGTTAGGTTCTAAATTAGACCTTGTCCTTTATTGTAGCTTAAAGCTACAATGGCCAAATCGGAGGAGACCAACAGTCATTCTGGGGAACACTCAGATAATGCAAAGATTCACGTTACCGGTGCAGAGTTGCAAGCACTGATAGATAACGCTGTTGCCAAAGCTATGGATAGGCAATTCAGGGAATCTAGTGGTACTCGGAGTAGGACCCGAACAGAACCGCACGCAAAGCCCAAGACTCATTCTGAGGCTCATAGTAAGCCACCTTCTAAAAAGAGTGAGCCGAAGAAAGCTGAGGATGATAATCACTCCTCCAACCACAGCAGCATCCCAAAGCAAGAAGTTAAGATGAACCATGATACGCACAGCAGGTCCTGTACGTACAAATACTTCGTATCTTGCAAGCCCAGAGATTTCACTGGGGAAAAGGGAGCCGTCGATTGTATGACGTGGATTGATGAGATGGATACTGTGGTTGATATCAGCGGGTGTGCTGATAGGGATGTTGTGAAGTACGCATCCCAGTCGTTCAAGGGAGACGCGTTAGCATGGTGGAAGTCGCTTCTACAAGCTACTGGAAAGACCGCTCTGTATAGCATGACATGGGATCAGTTTGTAGCACTGATCAAGGAGAATTTCTGTCCGCAGCATGAGGTCGAGAGAATTGAATCGGATTTTGTGTCTCTAGTTATGAAGAATCTCGATTGTCAAGCGTATCTTACTACGTTCAACACCTTATCCCGGTTAGTGCCTTATCTGGTGACCCCGGAGCCGCGTAGGATTGCTCGATTTATTGGGGGTCTGGCACCAGAGATAAAGGCAAGCGTCAAGGCTTCAAGGCCTACTACATTTAGATCAGTAGCTGATCTATCCCTCTCCCTCACTCAAGATGTCGTCAGACTTAGAGCTATGAAGAGCTCGGAAGAGAACAAAAGGAAACGTGAGGATGACACCTCACGAAGATCTGAGAAACGACACAAGGGAAACAACGACCATAGGAAAGGGTCGGGGTTCAAGAAAGGGGATCAGTCGGGTGAGAAACCCAAATGCAAGGTTTGTAAGAGGCATCATTTTGGGAGATGCAGGCAGGAGTCTAAGTCCCAGTCTTTCGAGAAACGTTGTGGGATCTGCAAGTCCACAGATCATAAAGCTGTGGATTGCAAGAAAATGAAGGATGCAACTTGTTTCGGTTGCAACGAGAAAGGGCATATCCGGCCAAATTGCCCAAAGAATGCGAGGAAGGCAGATGAAGGAAAGAAGACTAATGCGAGAGTCTTCAGAATGGACGCCAAGGAGGCAGTTCTTGACGACAATGTCATTACAGGTACGTTTCTTGTAAATGATGTTTTTGCTAGAGTCTTGTTTGATTCAGGAGCTGATAAGTCGTTTGTAGATAATAAGTTTTGTAAATTGTTGAACCTTCCTGTTAAAACCTTAAGTGTGAAATATGAGGTGGAATTAGCCGATGGAACCATAGAAACCGCCTCGACTGTTCTAGATGGATGTGTTATATCCATTAGGAATCATTCTTTCCCGCTATCCTTGCTTCCCTTTAAGCTAGCTGGATTCGACATAGTGATAGGCATGGATTGGTTGTCGAGTAACCAAGCCCAGATTCTGTGCAACAGAAAGCAGGTGATAGTGAAGACTCCGTCTGGTGAGTCACTTACTATTCAAGGAGATACCCATCATGGATTGCCGGAGCAAGTGTCCATGCTCAAGGCATCCAGATGCATGCAGAAAGGATGTGTCATTTATATGGCACAAGTTACCATTGATGAGCCGAAGCCGAAGATTGAAGATATTCCTGTTATTTCGGAATATCCTGAGGTTTTCCCTGAAGAGCTACCTGGTTTGCCACCGGATAGGCAAGTAGAGTTTCGGATAGATATCATACCAGGCGCTGCACCTGTAGCAAGAGCACCATACAGATTGGCACCAACGGAGATGAAGGAGTTGAGGACGCAGTTGGATGATTTGTTAGCTAAAGGTTTTATTAGACCTAGCTCATCTCCTTGGGGAGCGCCAATCTTGTTCGTTAAAAAGAAGGATGGGTCGATGCGTCTGTGCATCGATTATCGTGAGCTTAACAAGGTCACTATCAAGAATAGATATCCGTTACCCAGGATCGACGATCTGTTCGATCAGTTGCAAGGAGCAAGCTATTTCTCCAAGATTGACCTAAGGTCAGGATATCATCAGTTGAAGGTCAAGGAGGAAGACGTACACAAGACAGCGTTTAGGACTCGTTATGGACATTACGAGTTCCTAGTGATGCCGTTTGGGCTCACTAACGCACCAGCCGCGTTCATGGATCTCATGAATCGCGTCTGCAAACCTTATTTAGATAAGTTCGTCATCGTCTTCATTGATGACATTCTTATCTACTCGAAGAGCCAAGCTGACCATGAGAAACACCTTCGTTGTATTCTCAAACTTCTGCATCAAGAGAAGCTTTATGCCAAATTTTCGAAGTGTGAATTTTGGCTTCGAGAAGTCCAATTCCTTGGACATGTAGTTAGCGAGCGTGGTATCCAGGTAGATCCCGCTAAAGTAGAAGCAGTCATGAATTGGCAGGAGCCGAAGACTCCTACTGAGATTCGCAGTTTCCTTGGATTGGCAGGATATTATAGGAGATTCATCGAGAACTTTTCGAGGATTGCTGCGCCCCTAACTTCGTTGACTCGTAAGAAGATTAAGTTTGATTGGGGCCCTAAGCAGCAGGAATCCTTCGATATTTTGAAGAAGAAGTTGAGCAATGCGCCAGTGTTGACATTGCCTGATGGAATAGAGGAATTTGTGGTGTATTGTGACGCATCACATACGGGCATGGGTGCGTACTCATGCAGAAAGGCAAAGTCATTGCCTACGCTTCTCGCCAGCTAAAGGTGCACGAGAAGAACTACACCACCCACGATTTGGAATTGGGTGCGGTTGTATTTGCTTTGAAGCTATGGAGACATTACTTGTATGGAACCAAGTGCATAATTATTCGGATCACAAGAGTCTTCAGCATCTGTTCAATCAGAAGGAATTGAACATGCGACAAAGGCGATGGATGGAAACTCTAAATGATTATGACTGCGAGATAAGATACCATCCAGGCAAGGCAAATGTGGTTGCCGACGCCTTAAGCAGAAAGGAAAGGGTGAAACCGATCA